>NC_041385.1:30810491-30825916 GCF_002162155.2 Triticum dicoccoides | reverse complement strand
GTTGCCTCTGGATGAACAGGACCCCGTGGTGTGGAGGGCTGGATGAAAAGTAGATGGTGGAGGGGTGCCCGTGGAGGGGTGGTTGAACAGGACCCCGTGGTGTGGAGGGCTGGATGAACACTAGACGGTGGAGGGGTGCCCGTGGAGGGGTGGTTGAACAGTAGCCGGTGGAGTAGCGCGCGGTGGAGGCTGATGAACAGGAGCCCGTGGAGGCTAGAGGAGGTCGACGGTAGCCCGTGGAGGCTGGAGGAGGTCGACGGTGGAGATGAACAGTATCCCGTGGAGTCCCGTTTTGCGGTACGCCACACCCCTCACGATGAAAGGACCCCCGTTTCGATCGTAGCGCTCCAACACAAGTCCGTTTCGTCCGTTTTGCGGTACGTCACACCCCTCCCGATCAACAGGACCCTCGTTTCGACCGTAGGAGGTCTGTTTCCTCCGTTTTGCGGTACGCCACACCCCTCCCGAGCAACAGGACCCCCATTTCGACCGTAGGAGGTTCGTTTCCTCCATTTTGTGGTACGCCAGACTCCTCCCGATCAACAGGACCCTGCTCCGAACGTGGCCGGTCGAACACAAGGCCGTTTCCTCCGTTGTGCGGTACACTAGGCCTCGTTTTCATTGCCTGTTCCATCCAAGCCCTCCCAATGAACACGACCACGCATTCCGTTCCGACCCAGCCGGTTGGCTCCCCTTGAACACGACGATGACGCTGTTTCTCCGTTCCGACCCAGCCATGTACACGAGCCCTGGCCGTACGTATGCGCGAGTAGGCGTTCGAGACCCTGCCTGTATGTACGTACGTGGCCGTATTTTCTTTCTTGCACCCTGGCCGCTGTACGTACGTGTAGATGCTACGTGCGCGCCTCTACTACGACACGTACGCGCCTCTACTACAACACGTGCGCGCCTCTACTCGACCAGTATATATGTACATACACGTTCGCGACCAGAATGACAACGCTACGTACGCTTCGACCAGGTGGGTCCCGACTGTCAGGCACTTCCTTGCCTGCGAAGATGTAGCTAGTGGGTCCCACCAGTTAGGGGGGCGAATCGTTTTTTTTTACCCGGACGCACTTCCTTGCGTGCGAAGGTGTAGCTGGTGGGTCCCAGCGGTCAGGGGGGAAACGTTTTTTCGTGAAATACGGTGGCCCGTCCGGTGGGTCTTTGCTGTCAGGTGGAGGAATAATTATTTTGCGCGTAATAAGGAGGCACTTCCTTGCAGCCGCCGTGGACCCAGCTGTCAGCCTCTCCACGCACAGTACTCTTCCGATGGAAGTCGGTCGTTGACCACATTGACCATGCTGCGCCGAGAGCACCACGGCGGTGGACGACGGCAAGGCCTAGGAAGGCGACGATGCTGAGCCGGGGAAGACGCAGCAGTGGATGCCCACACGAAGAGGAGTACGAGGGTTCACTGGTTCGGCTGTGGTGTGAGGCTTCCGTCGCCACAGAACAACAGGGGGTGTGGGTGACTAGAGGGATGGTCTGGCCATCGGTGGGAGTAGTAGGGGGCGGTGAGGCCTCCGCGGCATCACAGCCGACCACGGGAGGCAGGAGCACGCGGCACGACCGGCACTGCTTTGGGCGGCTGGAGCACGAAGACCAGAGGTTGAAGAAGCACTATGACCGTTGGATGGACATCATATGGTCACTGGAGCTAGAATCGTTCATATTGACTAAGTTGACAAAGCCCTCCGTCCCTGTAAACTTAGTAGGCCCACAAGTCAGCCTCCCACCAAGGTGAGTCCCAGCTAGCAGGGGGAGTATTCTTTTTTTTATGCATAATAAGGAGGCATTTCTAGTGGGTCCGAGCTAACAGCGGGGGGAACGTTTTTTTCGCAAAATACAGAGACCCTTCCGGTGGGTCCCAGCTATCAGGTGGAGGAATCATTATTTTGCGCGTAATAAGGAGGCATTTTCCTGTGTGGGCCCCTACTGTCAGCCTCTTCCGATGGCTGTTGTTTGTTGACCATGTTGACCTCGCCGCGCCGAGAGCACAAACACGGTGGACGAGGGCGAGGCCCAGGAAGAGAACCACCCAGAGCCGGCGAAGCCACCGCAGTGGATGCCCACGCTAAGGGGAGAACGAGCGCTGACTGGTCGGCTGCGGGGTGAGGCTGACGTCGCCGAAAAATAACAGGATGTATGGGTGGTTAGAGGGATGGCCTAGCGGCAGCACAACCAGCCACGGGAGGAGGGAGCAGGTAGTCCCGCCGGCGCTGGTTTGGGCGGCTGGAGCAGGAAGATCAAAGATTGAAGAAGCACGGCGGTCGTTGGATGGACATCCAACAGTCACTGTTGTGTGTTGACTAAGTTGACAAAGCCTTGCGTACGCATCAAAATTTTTTTTAGGACAGCGTCATCGTCAACCTAGTAGGCCCAGAAGTCGGCCTCCAAATCTATGGAAAACAGCATACAACCCATTAGCCATTATTTTAAATAATTTACAGCCCACTTGCTAATTCTTAAGGATATTTGAAGCCCATATTCTTTTTATTAGCATTACAGACCATATATTCTGGGCACTGCTAAAACATTCAACAGAATTTTGCATATCTTGGTGGGGTCCGAACTCTTTTAATCACGAAATTTTGAGTCACCTTAAATTTTTTTCTTCAAAAAGTTATATAAAAATAAAATTCAAAAAACAATTCTTCGCAAAAAAAGAATGAAATTTAGAATCTTAACTAGCAAGATGCCCGTTGATGACCCACAAGTATAGGGGATCTATCGTAGTCCTTCCGATAAGTAAGAGTGTCGAACCCAACGAGGAGTAGAAGGAAATGATAAGCGGTTTTCAGCAAGGTATTCTCTACAAGTACTGAAATAAGTGGTAAATGATAGTTTTGTGATAAGATGAATTGTAATGAGCAACAAGTAACAAAGTAAATAAAGTGCAGCAAAGTAGCCCAATCCTTTTTGTAGCAAAGGACAAGCCTGGACAAACTCTTATAATAGGAAAAGTGCTCCCGAGGACACATGGGAATATCGTCAAGCTAGTTTTCATCACGCTCATATGATTCGCGTTCGGTACTTTGATAATTTGATATGTGGGTGGACCGGTGCTTGGGTACTTCCCTTACTTGGACAAGCATCCCACTTATGATTAACCTCTATTGCAAGCATCCGCAACTACAACAAAAGTATTAAGGTAAAGCTAACCATAGCATGAAACATGTGGATCCAAATCAGCCCCTTACGAAGCAACGCATAAACTAGGGTTTAAGCTTCTGTCACTCTAGCAACCCATCATCTACTTATTACTTCCCAATGCCTTCCTCTAGGCCGAAACAATGGTGAAGTGTTATGTAGTCGACGTTCACATAACACCACTAGAGGTTAGACAACATACATCTTATCAAAATATTGAACGAATACCAAATTCACATGACTACTAATAGCAAGACTTCTCCCTTGTCCTCAGGAACAAACGTAACTACTCACAAAGCATATTCATGTTCATAATCAGAGGGGTAATAATGTGCATATAGGATCTGAACATATGATCTTCCACCAAGTAAACCAACTAGCATCAACTACAAAGAGTAATCAACACTACTAGCAAACTACTAGCACCAATCCCGGACTTGGAGGCAAGAATTGGATACAAGAGATGAACTAGGGTTTGGAGATGAGATGGTGCTGGTGAAGATGTTGATGGAGATTGCCCTCTCCCGATGAGAGGAGCGTTGGTGATGATGATGGTGATGATTTCCCCCTCCCGGAGGGAAGTGTCCCCAGCAGAAAAGCTCCGCCAGAGCCCTAGATTGGTTCCACCAAGGTTTCGCCTCGTGGCGGCGGAGTCTCGTCCGAAAAGGTTCTCTCTGATTTTTTTCTCATCGAAAGATTTCATATTGGAGAAGATGGGCATCGGAGAGCCACCAGGGGGCCCACGAGGTAGGGGGCGCGCCCAGGGGGGCACCCCCCACCCTCGTGAGCAGGGTGTGGCCCCCCTGGTCTTCATCTTTGGTGATGATTTTTCTTTATTTATTCTAAGGTATTCCGTGGAGTTTCAGGACTTTTGGAGTTGCGCAGAATAGTCCTTCAATATTTGCTCCTTTTCCAGCCCAGAATTCCAGCTGCCGGCATTCTCCCTCTTCATGTAAACCTTGTAAAATAAGAGAGAATAGCCACAAGTATCGTGACATAACGTGAAATAACAGCCCATAATGCAATAAATATGATCATAAATGCATGATGCAAAATGGACGTATCAACTCCCCCAAGCTTAGACCTCGCTTGTCCTCAAGCGAAAAGCCGATAACAATAAATATGTCCTCATGTTTAGAGGTAGAGGCGTTGATAAAAATAAAATATGAACATGAAGGCATCATGATTATTTAATAACAGCAACATAAATAGATTTTGTCATATAATTACTCATGTTCAAGTAATGACCTATTCACAAAGCCAAAGCATGAATCAGAAACATTATTGGGCACTAACAATTATAATCTAAGTCATTGAAGCAATTGCAATTTATCATAACATCAGAAAGAGTCCAGGTCAGAGCTTAAAAGCAAGTCCACATACTCAACTATCATTTAGTCCTTCATAATTGCTAGCACTCACGCGATACTTGTGGTTACAGAGTTTTAATCAGACACAGAGAAAGATAGGGGCTTATAGTTTTGCCCCACAACCTTTTACCTCAAGGGTAATGTCAACAATAACAATTCATGCTCCCCCACATCCAATTAGATATGTATATCATACTCTGCTGAGCTTGCCAAAGGATAAAATGAAAAAGGAATGGTGAGGATCACCGTGACTCTTGTAAGGTAGAGGATAATAATAAAAGATAGGCCCTTCGCAGAGGGAAGCAGAGGTTGTCATGCGCGTTTAGGGTTGATGCATAAAATCTTAATGCAAAAGAACGCCACTTTATATTGCCCCTTGTATGTGAACCTTTATTATGCAGTCCGTCGCTTTTATTGCGTCCACAACAAGTTCGTACAAAGCTTATTTCTCTACATTAATAAGTCATGCATATTTAGAGAGCAATTTTTATTGCTTGCACCGATGACAACTTACTTGAAGGATCTTACTCAATCCATAGGTAGATATGGTGGACTCTCATGGCAAAACTAGTTTAAAGGTGTTTGGAAGCACAAGTAGTATTTCTACTTGGTGCTAAGAATTTGGCTAGCATGAGGGGGAAAGGCAAGCTCAACATGGTAGAGGGTCCATGACAACATACTTTATCTTGAATGTAAGAAAACATAACTCATTATGTTGTCTTCCTTGTCCAACCTCAACTCTTTAGCATGTCATATTTTAATGAGTGCTCCCAACCATAAAAGATGTCAATGATAATATATCTATATGTGAAACCTCTCTTTCCTTATTACTTCCTATTAATTGCAACGATGACCAAAGCTATATTTGCCAACTCCCAACAACTTTAAATCATCATACTCTTTCTATATGAAGTCATTACTTTCAATAAGATCAATATGAACTCTTGATTCTTTTTATTCTTTTCTTCTACTTTCCCAAGATCATGACAAAATACTCAAGCCCTTGACTCAACACTAATCTTTATTATAAAGCTCACGGACTCGATTACAAGGAAAGATCATAAAGCAAAACTCAAAACTAGATCATGCCATGACTTTATTCTACTAAATCAAGATACTACTAATAGGATCGAACTAAGAAAGACTGTAAAGATAGGAGTTGTGATGGTGATACGATACCAGGGCACCTCCCCCAAGCTTGGTAGTTGCCAAAGGGAGTGCCCATACCCATGTGATTATTTCTCCTTCTTTGTTGTAGGTCTAATATTTTTGGGATGATTCCCCTCAGAATACGGTTCTCCTCCTTGAGCTTATTGACTTGATGCTTGAGGTCCATTATTTCCTTGCGAAGCTTTCCTGTAACGGCTAAAGCTCCTTGCACCCAAGGGTGTTGCATAGCTGCGGGAGAACAAGAGACACTCCTCCTCATATTTTCATAGGAAAGAAATTAAACATTGGAAGGGATAACCGAGTTTGGAATAGCTGAGCTTTGTAGTTCCCCCATTGTAAATCCAGCTCGGAGGCGAGAGGTGACTTCTTGATCTTCCATGGCATCTACTCTCATAAGGTAAGCTTCCATATCTTCCTCCGTTGCCGGCCCAAAGTGGTCAGCATCGCTGTTTACCGTTGGTTTCAGTGCCGGGTTAGATACCCGGCTTTCTCCGACAGACTCTTGAGAAGACATCTTGCTTTAATCTGCAGCAGCAACAACTCGAAACGAAAATGGAAGATATTTGCGTGATACGGTGGTCAAAACCTTCGGGAGTACATATAATGAATTTTTACCGACCAAAATACGTATCGAGCAAGGAAACGGAGTCCGGAGGGCACACGGGGTGCTCACGAGGTAGGGGGGCGCGCCCAGGGGGGTAGGACGCACCCTCCACCCTCGTGGAGGTCTCGTGTCCTCCCGGACTGCTATTTATTTTTCTATTTTTCTAAATATTCCAAAACGGAGAAATATTGCCTTAAAAATTGTTTTGGAGTCGGTTTACTTACCGTACCACATACCTATTCCTTTTCGGAGTCTGGAACGTTCTGGAAAGTGTCCTTTATGTACTCCTCCGGGGTCACGGTTTCAATAATATTAGTTTCAACATTTATAGGATTACCTGAGATATAGTGTTTGATCCTTTGACTGTTTACCACCTTCGGATTTGTGCCTACGAAGTTGTTGATTTTTATGGCATCGGAACGATAGACCTCCTCGATAACGTAGGGACCTTCCCATTTAGAGAGAAGTTTTCCTGCAAAAAAAAATCTTAAACGAGAGTTGTATAGCAATACATAATCACCTACATTAAACTCACGCTTTTGTATCCTTTTGTCATGCCATCTTTTAACTTTTTCTTTAAACAACTTGGCATTTTCATATGCTTGGGCTCTCCATTCATCAAGTGAGATAATATCAAATAACCTGTTCTCACCGGCAAGTTTGAAATCATAGTTGAGCTCTTTAATAGCCCAATATGCCTTATGTTCTAGTTCGAGAGGTAAATGACAAGCTTTTCCATAGACCATTTTGTACGGAGACATACCCATAGGATTTTTATATGCAGTTCTATAGGCCCATAATGCATCATCAAGTTTCTTGGACCAATTCTTTCTAGACCTATTGACACTCTTTTGCAAAATTAATTTGAGCTCCCTATTGCTCAATTCTACTTGACCACTAGACTGAGGATGATAAGGAGATGCAATCCTATGATTAATGTCATATTTAGCAAGCATCTTACGGAAAGCACCATGAATAAAGTGTGAACCACCATCAGTCATTAAGTATCTAGGGACTCCAAACCTCGGAAAAATAACTTCCTTAAGCATTTTAATAGAAGTGTTGTGATCAGCACTACTAGTTGGAATAGCTTCTACCCACTTAGTAACGTAATCAACAGCAACTAGAATATGAGTGTAACCATTAGAGGGAGGAAAAGGTCCCATATAATCAAAGCCCCAAACATCAAATGGCTCAATAACAAGTGGATAATTCATAGGCATTTCTTGACGTTTACTGATATTACCAATTCTTTGACATTCATCGCAAGACAAAACAAACTTACGAGCATCCTTGAAGAGAGTAGGCCAATAAAAACCGGATTGCAATACCTTATGTGCAGTTCTATCTCCAGCGTGATGTCCTCCATAAGCTTCGGAGTGACACTTGCATAGGATCTGTTCCTGTTCATGCTCAGGTACACAACGTCTAATAATACCATCTACTCCTTCTTTATAAAGATGTGGGTCATCCCAAAAGTAATGTCGCAAGTCATAGAAAAACTTATTCTTTTGTTGGTATGTGAAGCTAGGCGGTATAAATTTAGCAAGAATATAATTAGCATAATCAGCATACCATGGAGTGCTACGAGAAGTACTTATGACATTTAATTGCTCATCAGGAAAGCTATCATTAATAGGTAGTGGGTCATCAAGAACATTCTCTAGCCTAGACAAGGTATCTGCAACGGGGTTCTCAGCTCCCTTTCTATCAACAATATGCAAATCAAATTCTTGAAGCAGGAGAACCCATCTAATAAGTCTAGGTTTTGCATCCTTCTTTTCCATAAGATACTTAATAGCAGCATGATCAGTGTGAATAGTAACTTTGGAATCAACAATATAAGGTCTAAACTTATCACAAGCAAACACCACTACTAAAAATTCCTTTTCGGTAGTAGCATAATTTCTTTGAGAACTATCTAGAGTCTTACTAGCATAATGGATAACATTTAATTTCTTATCAACTCTCTGCCCTAGAACAACACCTATAGCATAATCACTAGCATCACACATAATTTCAAAGGGTAAATTCCAATCAGGTGGCTGAACAACAGGTGCAGAGACTAGTGCTTTCTTAAGTATTTCAAATGCTTCTACACAATCATCATCAAAGACAAATGGTACATCTTTTTGTAATAAATTTGTCAGAGGCCGAGAGATTTTTGAGAAGTCCTTAATGAACCTCCTATAAAATCTGGCGTGACCAATGAAACTTCTTATACCTTTGATGTCCTTTGGACATGGCATCTTTTCAATAGCATCGACCTTGGCTTTATCAACTTCAATACCTCTTTCAGAAACTTTGTGCCCCAAGACAATACCTTCGTTAACCATAAAGTGGCACTTTTCCCAATACAAGACAAGATTAGTTTCTTCACATCTCTGCAAAACTCGATCAAGATTGCTTAAGCAATCATCAAAAAAGGAACGATAGACGGAAAAGTCATCCATGAAAACCTCACAAATCTTTTCGCAAAAGTCAGAGAATATAGCCATCATGCATCTTTGAAAGGTAGCAGGTGCATTACATAAACCAAAAGGCATACGTCTATAAGCGAAAGCACCAAAAGGGCATGTAAAAGTAGTCTTTGATTGATCTTTAGGTGACACAGGTATTTGAGAGAAACCAGAATAACCATCTAGAAAGCAATAATGTGTATGTTTGCATAGTCTCTCTAGCATTTGATCAATAAAAGGTAAGGGGTAATGATCTTTCTTAGTAGCTTTATTTAACTTATGGAAATCAATTACCATCCTATAACCTGTGATAATTCTTTGAGGGATCAATTCATCTTTATCATTAGGGACAACAGTAATACCTCCCTTCTTAGGGACACAATGGATAGGACTTACCCACTGACTATCAGCAACGGGATAAATTATACCTGCCTCCAGAAGATTGAGTATTTCTTTTCTTACCACTTCTTTCATTTTAGGATTCAAACGTCGTTGAGGATCACAAACTGGTTTGGCATCAGCTTCCAAATTTATTTTATGTTGACATAGAGTGGGACTAATGCCCTTAAGATCATCCAGAGTATATCCAATAGCAGCACGGTGCTTCTTCTGAGTTTTCAATAATCTTTCTTCTTCATGCTCTGAAAGGTTGGCGCTAATAATAACATGATATATTTTCTTTTCATCAAGATAAGCATATTTAAGATTATCAGGCAATGGTTTAAGCTCAAACACGGGATCACCCTTGGGTGGAGGGGGATCCCCTAGGATTTCAACAGGTAAATTGTGTTGCAGAATAGGTTCTTGTTTAAAGAATACTTCATCTATTTCCCTTCTTTCATTCATGAACATATCGTTTTCATGGTCTAGCAAATAGTGTTCTAAAGGATCACTAGGAGGTACAACAATAGAAGCAAGACCAATAATTTCATCCTTACTAGGCAATTCTTCCTCACGATGTTGTTTACTAAATTTAGAGAAATTAAACTCATGAACCATATCATCCAAGCCAACAGTAACAATATTCTTTTTGCAATCTATCATAGCATTAATATTACGCAAGAAGGGTCTACCAAATATAATGGGACAAAAGCTATCTTGTGGAGAACCAAGAACAAGAAAATCAGCGGGATATTTGGTTTTCCCACACAAGACTTCAACATCTCTAACAATTCCCATTGGAGATATAGTACCTCTATTTGCAAGTTTAATTGTAACATCAATTTCTTCTAACTCTGCAGGTGCAATCTCATGCATAATTTGTTTGTATAAGTCAATGGGTATAACACTAGCACTACCACCCATATCACATAAGCCATGATAACAATGATCTCCTATTTTAACAGAAATAACAGGCACGCCTACCACAGGTCTATGTTTATCTCTATCACAGGGTTTAGCAATTCTAGCAGTTTCACCAGTGAATTGAATAATATGCCCATCAATATTATCCGACAAGAGATCTTTAACAATAGCAATATTGGGTTCTACTTTGACTTGCTCAGGAGGTGTATAAGTCCTAATATTGCTTTTACGAACAACAGTTGAAGCTTTAGCATGACCCTTCATTCTAACAGGGAAAGGGGGTTTCTCAACACAAGAAGTAGGAACAATAGGATCATTGTAAGTGACAATCTTTTCTTCAACTTTAATAGGTGCATCTACTTTTACTTCTATGGGAGGATGATATTTAAACCACTTCTCCTTGGGGAGATCAACATAAGTAGCAAAATATTCACACAAAGAAGCTACTATCTCAGAGTCAAGTACATATTTAGTGCTAAACTTACGGAACACATCGGTATCCATAAAAGATTTAACACAATCAAACTTGGGTGTCATACCTAACTCCTTACCTTCATCGAGGTCCCAATCTTCAGAGTTGCGTTTAATTCTATCCAATAGATTCCATCCAAATTCAATATACTTCATCATAAAAGAGCCAGCACAAGAAGTATCGAGCATGGTGCGATTGTTATCAGAAAGCCGAGCATAAAAATTCTGGAGAATTGTCAATTTTGAGAGCTCATGATTGGCGCATGAATATAACATTGATTTAAGCCTCCCCCAAGCTTGAGCGATGCTTTCTCCTTCGCGAGGCCAAAAATTATATATATAATTGCAATCACGATGAACAAGATGCATACGGTAATACTTTTGATGAAATTCCAATTTCACTCTTTTATAGTTCCATGATCTCGTATCATCACATAGCCTATACCATGTCAATGCGTCTCCCTCCAAAGATAAAGGGAAAGCCTTCTTCTTAACAACATCATCGGGTATACCTGCAAGCTTAAATAGTCCACAAATATCATCCACAAAGCGTAGATGTTCGTCAGGATGCTTTGTTCCATCTCCTGCAAAAGTGTTAGCTAGCAGTTTTTCCATCATACCCGAAGGAATCTGAAAAGCAGTTTCATTTTCAATAGATTCAGTAGGTTCAGTAGGTTCAGTAGGTTGAGGAGCAACTCTTGGATCAACCGGACGGGGTGAAGATACCCCGAACAAGCCCCTCAAACAATTACTTTCCATAGTAACAAGTGACAAAAAATTTCAGCACACTAAATAAATTTTTCCTTACCAAATTCCACCTACCAAAGGCGCTTCACTCCCCGGCAACGGCGCCGGAAAAGAGTCTTGATGACCCACAAGTATAGGGGATCTATCGTAGTCCTTTTGGTAAGTAAGAGTGTCGAACCCGACGAGGAGCAGAAGGAAATGATAAGTGGTTTTCAGCAAGGTATTCTCTGCAAGTACTGAAATAAGTGGTAACAGATAGTTTTGTGATAAGATGAATTGTAACGAGCAACAAGTAACAAAAGTAAATAAAGTGCAGCAAGGTAGCCCAATCCTTTTTGTAGCAAAGTACAAGCCTGGACAAACTCTTATAATAGGAAAAGCGCTCCTGAGGACACATGGGAATATCGTGAAGCTAGTTTTCATCACGCTCATATGATTCGCGTTCGGTACTTTGATAATTTGATATGTGGGTGGACTGGTGCTTGGGTACTGCCCTTACTTGGACAAGCATCCCACTTATGATTAACCTCTATTGCAAGCATCCGCAACTACAACAAAAGTATTAAGGTAAACCTAACCATAGCATGAAACATGTGGATCCAAATCATCCCCTTACGAAGCAACGCATAAACTAGGGTTTAAGCTTCTGTCACTCTAGCAACCCATCATCTACTTATTACTTCCCAATGCCTTCCTCTAGGCCCAAATAATGGTGAAGTGTTATGTAGTCGATGTTCACATAACACCACTAGAGGTTAGACAACATACATCTTATCAAAATATCGAACGAATACCAAATTCACATGACTACTAATAGCAAGACTTCTCGCTTGTCCTCAGGAACAAACGTAACTACTCACAAAGCATATTCATGTTCATAATCAGAGGGGTAATAATGTGCATATAGGATCTGAACATATGATCTTCCACCAAGTAAACCAACTAGCATCAACTACAAAGAGTAATCAACACTACTAGCAAACTACTAGCACCAATCCCGGACTTGGAGGCAAGAATTGGATACAAGAGATGAACTAGGGTTTGGAGATGAGATGGTGCTGTGAAGATGTTGATGGAGATTGCCCTCTCCCGATGAGAGGAGCGTTGGTGATGACGATGGTGATGATTTCCCCCTCCCGGAGGGAAGTGTCCCCGACAGAAAAGCTCCGCCAGAGCCCTAGATTGGTTCCGCCAAGGTTCCGCCTCGTGGCGGCGGAGTCCCGTCCCGAAAGGTTCTCTCTGATTTTTTTTCTCATCGAAAGACTTCATATAGGAGAAGATGGGCGTCGGAGAGCCACCAGGGGGCCCACGAGGTAGGGGGCGCGCCCGGGGGGGGGCACCCTCGTGAGCAGGGTGTGGGCCCCCTGGTCTTCATCTTTGGCGACGATTTTTCTTTATTTATTCTAAGGTATTCCGTGGAGTTTTAGGACTTTTGGAGTTGCGCAGAATAGTCCTTCAGTATTTGCTCCTTTTCCAGCCCAGAATTCCAGCTGCCGGCATTCTCCCTCTTCATGTAAACCTTGTAAAATAAGAGATAATAGCCATAAGTATCGTGACATAACGTGAAATAACAGCCCATAATGCAATAAATATGATCATAAAAGCATGATGCAAAATGGACGTATCACCTGTTCGTTGCACGGAACATGAAGATGCATTTGTATGAGTAGTTTATCTTGTGGGAGAAAAGATGATATTTTAATGTAATTGCCAGTTGGCTTTGGTTTTTATAAGAGTAGAGAGTAGAGAAATCCTGAAAAAAATGATATTTTAATGCAATTGCCGGTTGGCTTTGGTTTAAAAATTTACAGCCCATTTCTTACAACTTATAGCCTGTTTTCTAGGGAAGCCCATTTCTTACTACTTACATCCCTCCTCGTGTTGAAAGATTTGTAGCCCAGCAGGGCTGAGAAAAGCAAGTAGGCCTCGGTTTTGGTATTCTCCAAAAAAAAACTGGGCTAGCCAATTTCAAAAAGAAAAAAATATATCAACTGGGCTCGTCATGTGCTTAATAAAAGCGTAAGTGTGGGCTAGACGGGCCACAGCCCCCGCACAGCGCGTAGTTGAGCTCCGTCTCTGAAACTGAAAAACAACTAGGCGAGCTGCTGGGTCCCTGGTGTTATCCGCTCGTTGTGTAATTTTCTTGTTTATTGACTACATTGAGAATGGCGTGGAACCTAGTTGTCAAACAATTAGGAGGAATTATTTTTTGGCTTGTAATAACGAGGCACCTGCTTGCGAAATGCAATTACCCTGGTGGGTCCCTATTGTCAGCCTCTCCACGTACAGTCATCTCCTGATTCCTCTTGGTTGTTGACCATGTTAACAACGCAAGACGGTGGCGGGCATAGCGAGCTAACCAAGGCGGAGAACGATGACAAGGCCTCGGACGGGAACGAACAGCAGCCATGGAAGATGCGGCAGTGTAGTGGCAGGTGGAGGGGAGTACGAGGGTAACAACATGCAAGTCAAGCATACAAATGGTACAAAAAGCCCAATGATTAATTGTTCATCAAATTTTTAGAAAAAACCCAGATTGAACATGACAGTAACATCTAACCAACCACTCTTTTTTGCAGTCACAAACAAATGGATCGGTCTGATCCATAAAATCAACATCCTGTGCAAAAAAAATTTATTTCAGGATGTTTACAACTTATTGTAAATAGAAGCCGAGCACGTTTAGAAGCCCATTTGTCCACCTGAAACTTCTTTTTTTGTTGTTCAACATGTTCATCCGTGAGAAATCTCTTGCTGTAAAAATTAAGCCTCATGGACAATAGTAACCTCGCATTCAATAGGAAGAATATGACAAAGCTTCTGGTTGCCTGGTTGGATGCATATCGTCCCATCGTTATTATCCTCAAACGAATGTCGTGAGAACTGAGAAAATCCTTGTGCTTATTACGCCAACGATTGGGTATATGTTTTTCTCCATGTGGTTCTGCCTAAGTAGACATGAAGATTGAAAATAATTAAGGTCTGAAAAAAGAGTATGTCGAAAGAATGACAGCTGAACAGTTAATTCTAGTACAATATATACGGGCTTTCAATGTGCATGAAATCATCACCTCTATGTATAAATTCTCCAGAGATCGAAAGCATCACAGCAAGCCAATAATTATGTCAGATCAAAACTATACATTTTGATATATATGATCTTGACAGAATCCAGCAGCATTGATAGGCTATCAATGGACGAACTCTTCATTGAGCATATAACATAATATTAGTACCCAAAGTGTACTCCAAGATGATATAAAACTTATGCGCACAAATGAAAAATGCAGCATATGATTACAAATGTGTAGATGATAATATACGGTACCTGAAAAAGTGAGGAGCCAAACACCAACTCCTTGTGATTATTAAACGGGTCACGAATTACACCCAAGGTCTCCAGTTTGGGTGCAGAGATGACAGTTATTTCTGAAGGTGTATAACAATTATGAAGGAGGAACCTTTCAAGTGAAGGGGCATCTTCGATGATGAGCTGCTGTCCTTTAAAACAAATTCCAATGCTTTGAAGGTGAGGCGACTTTATTTGGAGACAACTAATACCGATTTCTATTCCCAAAACAATCAGCAAGCGCTCCAGGGCAGGGCAACTGGAGTGGATGATGCTGTGCAGTGAGGCCTCCGACAGATAAACCACCACAAGCGAAAGTTTTTTTAGCAGTGGGAGTCGAAGCATTTGTACCAGATCGTCTGGTAGATGGCACCGGGCGAAGGTGGCGGTGTGGAGAGAGGAGGAAAACCACGAGATGGACAACGGTGGTGTGGGCACGAATTCTTGGTATGTTCGTGGTATGAAACTTTCGTGGTAATGGTAGAACTCAAGCTGTTGGAGTTTTCCGAATTCAGGGGATGTCAGCCAAGTGTCCACCTTGCCGGGTATGGACAACAGGTAGCTTGTCGGGATGCAGAGGCATTGAACGGGGCCCTGCTGGTGAGAAGAGACGATGGCTCTAAGGAGATCAAATTCAGGAAGGACAGATATCTGACGACACTCGAGATTGAGGGGCGCGGGGCGCCATAGAGGGTGCCACCGAGTTGAGAGGACTTGTGTGCGGCAGCAATCCTTGCTGGGGAGAAGCGAGATGATCTCCTCAAGGATGACGCCCGGGAGATCGCTGATGCGGT
>NC_041385.1:30805513-30810220 GCF_002162155.2 Triticum dicoccoides | reverse complement strand
TACCAGGTGCGGGATCTACAACCGGCGTCGCCGCTGGTGGGAGCCTCATCTTCTTGGCGCTGGGCCAGCCGACTCCATTTTCCTTGTGGGCATCGCGCCGAGCTCACGGGTTTGAGCAGAGTAGCCAGATACGAGCCTAGTGGTAGTGCAAGTGGGGAAGAAGGAGGGCTGGGGATTTCTGTAGGAGTGGAAGAAGAGGAGAAGGCGTTTTCTATACGAGTGAGTAAGAAGGTGAGCGGGGTTTTCTGGACGAGTGAGGAAGATTGGGGAGCGGGGGGAATTGGGCGGGGAGACGGAAGCAGGAGAGCGAGTTGTTCGTGTTTATAAGGCCCGCTGCACTAACTACTCGCTTTTTCCCAAGAACCGCTCTCTTCTTTTGCATTGCTACATTGGAGCTGGCGCATGGGCTTGGCTGACTGGCCATGCATGCAGGATGCATGCGCCCGCCGGCCACTGCATGCGCCTGGTTTGTTACTAGGCCTATTTAATAGGGTGGTTATGGAGTAAATTAAGGAGATTTATTTTTTCTATGTGCATCCACCAAATTAGAGGATGCGGTACTGGATGCAGACACTCACATTAAACTAACATTCAGAAGAACAAAAGTTCAGCATGTCTATGCATCTCAATGATTCACCATATTATAACCAATATACAAAGCTGTGAGAAGGTGTGGAAATAAAGAAAATCGGTCGATGCTTCTCTGAGCAAAGGGCCTCCCTGCGCACGCATTAATTTCCTGGGCATGCTTATTTCTTCTCAATGTTGCGAGCACTTTGAGCATGTCGGCAACTCCACAGCTAGCTAGCTGCCTCATCTTGCAATTGATGATGACACATTTGCAGCAAACACATGAGGCAATAGAAATGACTCAACATGGGTCCATATTGTGCAGTTCCCCTGATATCATATTCATTGTCCTGAATCTGAAAAGATAGGAAAACAGTAGCTATACTTAAACGGTGTTGCAAAATAGTAGCACATATCAATAGCTCGGCATGACAAAACACGATCATCTGGACGAAGGGGATACTGACCTGCGTGAGGAAGATTACATATAATTTCATAAGTCCTTGGTTGATTTCCACCTTCGGCTGCCCTGCTTGTTTGCTCCTCCACACATGACAGGATCGTTCGGCACTGCATTCAGCAAGTCAACATATGAATAAGCTAATTTCATCTTGCGGTGGTCATTGTACCTAGTTACGAATGTAGGAATACCTGGAGCACCATGAGGTTAGCTGACAGCAGGTAGATGAAGCCATATAAATTTTGTGCAGTGCTAGCAAAATTGAGGTTTGTATCCCTTCCTGTTATGATAATTCTTCTTGAAGTTGGTAGAATGTGACGGCTTGTTCTTTGCATCAAACTTGCCTTTCCCCTGAGATTTGTTCTTGTTGTTTTGGGGCTGGTTGGGCTGGAAGTTCTTCTCGTGTACCATGTGGGCACTAGAAGCTCCCTCAGCAACCCGAGCACGTGTGTCTTTTTCTCTCTCCTTCTCCTCAAAATCAAGAGTGCTAATGAGATCCAAAACAGAAAACTCATGTCTCTTGTTTTTCAGAGAAGTAGCAAAATCGTTCCACGAAGGTGGAAGCTTGGCAATGATGGTCCCAGCAACAAATTTGTCCAGCAACACACACTTAAAGTACTCAAGTTCCTTAGAGAGTGACTGTATCTCATGAGTCTGCTGAACAACAGAGCACTCATCAGTCATCTTGTAGTCACAGAATTGCTCCATGACGTACAACTCGTTGCCAGCGCCCGAGGGCCCAAACGTGGCCTCGAGTGCAGCCCACGTGTCTTTGCCGCTATCAAATGACATATATGAATCCACAATGGAATCGTCAAGAACACTTAGCAGGGCGGCTTTAAAGAGGGTATCCATGTTCTGAAAAGTTTCCTGTTGTGTAGGATTAAGATCGCCCTCAGGCTTACCCTGAGTGGCGTCATAGCGGTACATGATCTGAAACCAATATACTGCTCTTGTGCGCCACCTTTTATATTGCACCCCCTTAAAAGTAGGCGGCTTCAAAAGCGCAGCAAAACCACTCGGGGTAAATTGCCTATAATCAGGTTTTTGGATTGGATTGTTGAATATATGAGCAATTTAGTATGAGATTTAATCCAAATCAGCAGTAAATAGATCATGACGACAATTGCAAACATCAAAGTAATGATGCAGACTAAACCAGGAGGACAGAATCATATACTGTACAGCGGGAGCAGAACTGATGTGGTTGATGTTGTCACTCATGCCGTTGATGAAGAGGTTACCGAGGTCGGGGAAGAAGGTGTCATTGAGGAAGTCGTCGCTGGCAGCAGTCACAGGAGTGTGCTCCCCAAAAACCTGATCGCCCCTCTCCCGTACAGGATCACGAAAGGCGGGGTTCGGAGGACTGCTGTCCGTTCTCGCGGTTCATGCCGGAAGGAGGGCTAGAGAAGAATTGCGTGGCGGCGCTAAGATCTGGAACATTGCGAAACCATATGATACAGCAGCGGCTAGGGTAGAGCATGTCAGGTCGGTCGTGCGATTATAATAGTAGGCCTTTGGCCCCCAAACCCCACGTCCAAGTCAATAATAGCTCAAAAAAATTCAATAATAACCCCACCAAGGTTTGTCTAAAAAAATGGAGTAATTAAGGCGTCTATTAGTCCCTTTAGTATAAATACAATATCATTAATAATGGCCCCACCTTTTGTCTCACAAAGTATGTTGGAGTACAACTGGCTACACGTTTACAATCTGCTTCTCTTCTCTCTCCTTCAACTAAGCACAAATACTATATTTAAATCCTTATAGCCTGCTTATGTCATCTCATTGTAGTACTTGCTCTAAAGTTACTATCTACTGTGTAGTCTGAAATGTCGGGCATGCAACGGGCGGTGCCCTCGGTCGGCGTGCCGCTTCAACGGCGGAAGCAGTGAGAGGTCGCGTCGCCCTGACTTGCCATCAATGTGGAGCGGCGGGCTCAGCTGGCGCCGGGCGGGAAGCGCATGCGGGAGGGAGGAGGGTTTTTTGTTGGGCCAAGAAGGTGAGAAGCCAACTTGCGATCGGTCCGGACAGGGAAATATCATGTGCTCCCATACTCTGCATATGACACTAGTCTATGTTACTACTCCCTCCTTTCCGGTTTATAGAGATGTTTAGAGTAACATAGTAATATGTTATAGTATAAGTTACTCCCCACTATGACCAGCCTTGGCCTCTCCCAGTGCTCCACCATGTATAGCTGCTAAGCCTGCCACGTAGGCATAAAATATGATGTGGCACCAATAAACTAAGCACCTATGCATTGAAGACTTGAGTTACTAAGCCATTTAATGAACTTAGCACCTCATCTAAAGAGCATTAATAGCATAGCCAGCTGCTGGCTATAAGCCAGTGCCATGTCATCTACATCCCATCTTATAGTCAACATGTACAATAGTAGATCAAAAGAGTGTACAAATACTTTTTTATTCTGTGGCCCACCTTTCATTCTCACAAAGTGCCTAGGAGCACGTGCTAGAGCTGGCTCTTCACGAAGAGCCCGCTTACCTTCTCTCTCCTCTAATCTTTCCTCCAACTAAGATGAAATATACTAGTTTATTCCTTATAGCCCGCTGACTCAGCTCTATTGTACTTGCTCTATGCACATCTAAGCACTTACTAGCACCCCCTTGACCGTGGACCTTGACGGTGTACGTCACCTTGTGTCTCATAATTTTCCTCGTCATCATCCGAGTCCTAGAAGATCTCACCCACGTCATCATTAGCATGCAGCCGCCTTGATAGATAACGTGCGCAGAAGGAGTAGAGGCGATTGGGGACACACCACCACCACATCGTGGGCACTCCGTATGTGCTCGTGCAGCGTGCGTGTTTTTCCATCAGTGCTAGCTCTAAGGCCGAGGTTGCGGTCGTCTTCGTCTCCGACTAGTAGTTGAGCAACGACGGCAAAGAGGTGCTGCAAGAGATGTGTATGCGCCGTTGCGTGCGAGCTTTGCCATAGCACGACGAACCGGACGTCGACGCGGATGGCGCACGCCTCCAGGCAGCCGAGTGTGTGTGCATGCATGTGTTATTCACGTGCATTCTGCGGCCGAGCGTGTGTGCATGCACGTCTTGTGTACGTGTGTTGTGTGCTCCATGTTGTGCGCGTATGTGCATGAGTTGGATTGGATGGAGTTAGTGCGTTGGCTTGTGTACATGCGTGGCTGCATGCGTCCTGTACATGCGTGGCTTGTTGCGTGGTTATCAATAATTCAATATAAACTACTCCCTCCGTTCCTAAATATAAGTCTTTCTAGCCATTTCAAATAGACTACAACATACGGATGTATGTAGACATATTTTAGAGTGTAGATTCACTCATTTTGTTTCGTATGTAGTCCCTTATTGAAATATCTAAAAAGACTTATATTTGGGGACGGAGGGAGTATAAAACATCTTCAACTTAGCATCCTGATGTACCGTTTCTAGTGGTTAGCGAAAAGTTCATGTTCTTTTATTTGTTTATAGGTCGGCAGGCGGCAAAAAACAGGGGAAAACGCGCAAGGTTCCTTGCAGACGCTCCACCGCGAGGTTCCTTGCTCCTCCTCAGTCATCGGGAATCTATGCTCCTCAACTCTTTTCTTTTACGTGAGCTTTGTTCATCCTTTTCCCAACATGCGAGACATCTAGCATCAAGGTGCACGTGTCATGCAAGAAAATGGAGATAATCAGAT
>NC_041385.1:30797576-30805270 GCF_002162155.2 Triticum dicoccoides | reverse complement strand
CGTGCACTTCGATGGCACCTACGCAATGTTTTTCTCCTCGCTGGCACGTGAATAGTGCATGTACTCAACGACGGAGCACGGGATGGTAGCAATGACATGGTCAACCCTTTTTTGGAGAGAGTACGTAGTACTAGTAAATAACTTTGATGTGTCCCGTCAACTCGCAGAACGACGAGAAGCTTGATTACGCCTTCTCCCTCGCCAACGCGTGCGCGGTGGCTCGCAGCACGAGGATAAACTTTTGCTTACAAGCGGTGGACGTGTAGCAGTTCATTTGGTGTCAGATTGCCAGAAGTACTACTGTAGAACCATCGACTTCCTTAAGAGGCGAAGAGCCAAGCGCAGGGTCACCTACTAACCTTAGGCTAGGCGTAGTGGGAGTAACATAAGTAGGGGTACCTCCTTTTTTTTATTCTAGAAACAACCACACGCGAATATCAAGGTGCTGGTTACATAGAACAAATTTCCTGCAGTCCGTGCTCAGCCCTCCTCTATCTCTCTTCTCAGCCAGCCAGCGGACGCGTGGAGCCCATTGTCTGTTTGCTCACATGCGGCCCCACATGTCAGTGAAAACGCAAGAGGACCCACAGAACCTGCACATCTTTCACCTCAATGTGTTGGTGATGAAAAACAAATCCAATAAAGATCTTTGGTGGCCGCTTTTGGAGTTACTCAAGAGTAGTAAGATTCTATTTACAGTTTAACCCAAGATGCACATCTCGTGGCTTCAACTACCACTCTATTTTCTTTCATGACACGACCTGGATGCTGGATGTCCCACGTGTCGGCAAAAGGAGGAAGAACCCGACCAAATCTTCGGTTGTGCTCTCGGATTAGACTAGTTGCGCTAACTTAAAATTTTTATTGTGTACTCCCTCCGTTCCAAAATACTTGACTTCCATTTGTCCAAAAATGGATGTACCTATATACTAAAACATGTCTAGATACATATATATTTTGACAAATAGAAGGCATGTATTGTGCCACGGAGGGAGTAGAATGGATGCAAGTTTTTGTATTGGGAAGAAGAGTACATCCATATATTGATAGAGCATTGGAGTTGGCCTTACAAGTGGGACCGCAGTTGTGGAAACCGACTATCGGCAAACCCCACCTCACCCGTCGTGCGATGGCTGAGTTAGAGAAACGATGAGGTTGAAGAGATTGCTCTAGCACGGACTCCAAGAAATATGGTGTCAGATGGAAGTCATGCTGGTGGCGTGTGCCGTACTCCTGGACGTGAATGCTTGTTCTGGCCCATGCCTCCCTAATACTCCTACCACTTACTATATAGTACTAGTATCGAGGATTCGAGGTGCTGGTTACGTACAATATGGCTACAGTAAAAACACCCGCACGACGCGCGAAGCATGTGAAGCTAGTACAAATAGTGTACTACTATTGTTGATTGGCCTCATCCGATAACCTGTTGCAATGCACGCACAATTATGTATTCGGAATATTTTTTTTGCCTCGTCGCACCACTCACTCACAGAAGCAACTCAAAAGCCATTCATAAATTTAGTAAGTTTATGATAGGCATATCATTTTATACATACAACAGGTCATCAACCCACATCGACTACAAGGATACATTATAAATACTAAAGTTTTCACCACAAAACAAATAACAAGCAATGAAATGAACTTCAACTCAACCATTCCTCGGTGCTGGAAACGCTTGCTTTGAACCACAAGTGATTCTCTGGGACGGGCCATCTATTGTTGATATCGAGACCAACGCAGGACTGATCATCCAGGCTGAAGCGGCCTACTATATCAGTACCAAGGTAGGGAACCACCCTAATGTCCGAGGTATAGACACAGTTGCTTCTCATAAATGGTACTAGTAACGTTGTGTCAACAGCAGTTGGATCGCCTTTCACCATCATCAGATAGTTTTGTCCAAGGAAGAGCGAGTTTTCTCCAAGACTATCAATTCTGTACCAGGGAGAAGGTGTTGGCGCTAGCACACTAGTATCCATCCCGAATACCATGCAACGGGTGTTGGAATAGGTCCGGAGAGTGCGACCATGGGAGACAACACGTGCTCCCTCAGTAGTAACATCATCAGTGGGTTGTATACACACAAGAAGAGGTGATCCATCAGAATTAGTTTCCAGGCGCCACTAAGTATATACGTTCTGCTCATCCTCATGCTCGTAATCATCACCATCGCCATCTCCCCCTTGGTGATAAAAATTTTCAAGTATAGGTGGTGGAATGTTCATAGGACCTTGGAAACACAAGAAGAAGGTTAATTAGTAAAGGGAAACTTGCTAACCCGCATGCATGTGGATGAAACAATTATAATTACGGTGGAAGACAAATGTACCAAAACTACGAGGATCCCATGCAAAAACAGTGCCATGAGCGGTGGAAGCAAACACAAGACCCTCGTATTGAATTACATCACAGTACACATCCGTGTATAGAAACTGATTTTTGAGCAATATCCATTGAGTCAAACCACCAAGGATGACAACAAGCTTGTCGAAGATAGCAACAACTTCATAGTTGTTGTAATTCCAAGAGCGGTTGGGAACTCGACAAATTGCTATCTTCCGTAGAAGACAGTCACCATGATCGTATTTGAACATGCGTACAATACCGGTGTGCTCAACCTCTCGGCAGCCTGCTGAGATTTTTGGAAGTGGACCCCGGTCACGAGTGTACACATTCACAAGTTCCCACTCGTAGTTGGACCCAATGTAAACAACCCAATCTCCATTTGCGCCTGCCCAAGCCTTGCCCTCAAGCGATGGCATCTTAACATCATACGTATCATTATCAAGCAGCATCAACTTGCACAGGGCGAGGCCTCCGTCGTGCCGGCGCCAGTCATCAGGGTCACGACAAAGAAGATAGGGGAGATCAAACCGCTCCTTGACTCTTGGGTTCCTTGTAATGATGTTATTAGTTGAGTCAAGAATGGTCTTGAACGAACCTGCCATGCTAGCCGAGGTGATGACGTCGCACCGATCAATGAGTTCCTCCACCACGTCATCTTTCAGATCGGGGCAAGAATAACGGGGTCGTTTCCGGCCTGTTCCCTCCATGACGATCGAACAATGGCAGAAGAAAGGGTGAAGGGCTGAAGGAAAATGGAGGAGGGAGGGGAAGAGCATGCGACATCAGTTCCAAATCGAGAGGGAAAGGCAAAGAGTCGATGGACGGTTGCCAGTTTGCCACAGTTCACGAAGAGGCGCCCCGGCCTACACGTCCTTTCGGAAATACTCCTACTACTCGCCATCGTCTCACTGATATGTTGGAACAGGACCACATGTCAACGAAACATGGTGTGTAATTTCTCGTGCAAATGCGATCTGGCCGCGTTGGCCCGAGGTGCCGCATTAGTTTTTTTTTTGAAAGTTTGCCGCATTAATTATCGACCTTTATTTTTTTAACATGCAATCTGAATGGATAGCTCCCGTGGTCATCACACGTGAGCGGATATGGTGATGGTTGATTCGCCCGAGCAACTTATTACTGTGGGAATATGGGAGTACCAGCAGATTCAAGGAACAGAGAAATGATGGTTGCTTCCTCCAAGCAACTTACTGTGGCGAAGGTGGGGCTCTGTGATTTGACTGCTCACTAGTCATTACTACTGCGGCGCAACGACCGGGTGAATCTTTCCCTGAAGTTGTGTTGTGCACCCAATATTGTTGCATGGCAGGTGGAGTCGGATGAAGGATGTCCAACATGTCGGCGAAACGAAGTTGAATTGTTTCTGGCATTGCTATGAGTCCTTCAAGATTTGTTTATATGTACGCATAATTTTGATGAAATTGTACTGTGATGCTATGAAGGTTTCAACTTTGGTTCCCACGGGAAAAAAAGGTTTCAACTTAGGATTCATGTGTCTTGCCTCGAGATTATCTCGTCACAACATTCCATCAAATACAAATGAAACTACCATGGCTAATGCATCTCAATGGTTCACAGATCAGCGCCAATATTCACATCACAACTGAAGACAAAGTTGTGAGAAGGTGTACAAATAAAGAAAAAAATATATAATTGATCGATGATGTTCGTAGGCATGGCTCCATTTCCTTGGCACAGTGTTCATTACTTGGCAGCTAGTTTCACCCAGCTCTGTAGCCAAAAAAGAGGTGTATGAAGGACACCACAATCCGATCATTTTGTGCAGCTCCACTAAAATCGAGCGGACCATCCCTGTTTGCAAAGATATCCAGTCAGTGTGATTACAATAATAGTGGAACTAGATGATGAAACATAACACACATAAATAGAAGCCGATCACCTCTATGATCTCTCTTTAGGACTAACTTCTTGTTGGAGAAGATTAGGCACGGAGTTGGATGAGGAGGATAGCAAAACCAATCTCTCTTTCCGCAATCCCACGGAAATGTAAAAACGTTGCCCGTGTGACATTTTGGTGGAACTGCACAAAACACTCTTCAGAAAAGTGATTTGTGCAGTTCACCAAAAGGTCGCAATAGCAATGAGGTGAAAATGGATAGCCCTGTTTGCAAAAGGAGGTCGAAAGGAAACAATTACTGCCCAATAACATGAGTTGAAGACACATACCACTACTAGGGAAAACCCTAGCAGTAGCGCTGGTTTTGTGCTTACTAGTAGCGCGGGTAGGCGCGCTACTAATAAGGCGCTACAGCTATTGCTTAGCAGTAACGCGTGCCGGCCCGCGCTACTGCTAGGACAGATAGCTGTAGCGTTTGTCCATCCCCATGCTACTGCTAATGAAACTAGTGGCAGCGCGTTTTTTGTCCATCGCTACTAGTATTCATTTTTTATTTTTTTATTTTTAGTGTATTTATGCGGTTTTCTCTCCATCGTACAAATATTGATACAATACCAGTTATGAGGTTTACATCATTATGTCCAGTGTGTCAAATGAAGGTGGATTAGGTTCAAGTGGAGGCAATATGTGGTGCATGTCAAAAGTATACTACTAATCCAAACTTGATCTAGTTTGGACTAGTAGTACTTTTGATGTGCACCAGATGTTGCCTCCACTTGAATCTAATCCGCCAGCACAAGCTATTTAATCATCATCATAGTAATTACCACCAACATTATTTATTTAATCACCACTAACACTAGCTAATAATAATCATCATAGTCATTACCACCAACACTAGCTATTTTATCATCATAGTAAATGTGTAGCACATCATCATCCTCAAACTCATTTCTAGCTAGCTAATCACTCCTGCTGCTCTCTCTTAGGTAAAATAACATAAAACATGTGTAGCTCTCCTTCTTGATCAAGTTGGAGCATGCAGATGAACCTGTCTCCTAATCGCGGGATGCGCTTCTGTTTGTTGCCCCCTAGTACTTCTCTGCGCTCCCCCATCACATATTTGGTCCAGTCTTGCACTATTAAGCATCCGTCGCTAATCTTGAATGCACTACAGTAATCTGTAGGATATCTTGGCCGTAAGCTAATAATACTCATGGTACCTTTAGTCTCGATCCCATAAGGCACAACCTTCATCGGGACTCCCTGTTGAAGAACATCGTATGGTAACATACTTAGCAATGAAGTTTAGCTTCAAAAATAATGTATGGAAAAGATGCACTGAGGAAAAATATTAAAAATCTTACCATCCTTCCTAAATAGATGTGACCGTAGTTCAGTACGAACACTATTGGTCGCACGTTTTCAGTACTAACATTTCTAAATCCAGGAAGAAAATTTTTCTTGACAGTATCAAGATCCGCAAGCCATGAAACATAATGACTGAGCTCCTCGCAGTTGAGTTCAGTCCCGGCACAGTATACGGTCCTGTCTACCAAGCGCTGGACATGTTTGCTTGCACCGAAATAAGCTATCAATAGAAATTAATTGTCAACTATTTTTGAATAAACAATATCGAAGACATAAATATGGTTGAGAAACTCACATTTTGGTATAACTGGAGGCGTCTGCACATCGACCCAGATGTCGGTATTACCTTCAATATCATCTTCCGGACGAATATCAAAGGTGATAACCATATCAGGCTCAAATGCATAATTCTTGCATAGTGCTCGCCATATTTTGCATCCAAAATAGGTGTAGTCATCTGAATTGTATAAATTTGTGTGGAAAATATAACCATGCTCGGTCTTCAAGTAAAATTTCTTTACCTCCATAGTACGACTGCAACCTATCTTATCCAATACAAAAACTCTTACATGGCAGGGGATATGCTAGTAGAATAGTAAAAACAAATTATAAGTTGAAGCAAATGAAGCATATGTCATGCTTAATTACGAAAAAAGACTTGTCGTTGTGACTTACTGTATCCACTTCGAAGTTCTCGTCAAGCTTGATGCTGAAGCGCCTATCATCATCTAGGAAGATTCCGTCGCACAGGCCGGGCTCGTCTTCGCAGTATTTGCAAATACCGAAATCCTTTTCATCGTTAGACATTTCCTATGTTCATCATTAAAACATTAATTCAAAATCGATCAAAGACAAGTACCAGGATACTCAACACACAAATCCGAGGCACTCGATATTTCCTACATATTCTGGCACAAGTCATGCCAAAATTCACGGAAAAATCCGGCATGACCTTTGCTAAAATAGGACATATCGATCGCCTGAAATTTGCCGGAACGGAAATGAATCAACACTCCGGCAAAACATAGGCCACTCGGAGGTGTAACCTGCAAACATGACCGGTCACTTGGGCAAGCACATATCATATTTGAGCAACACAAGATATACATTTCAAAATATCTTATAGGACTCAAATTAGCATGCATTGAATAGCAAAAGTAAATCATCTCATGCGTGTTCGTACATCGTCGAATATTATCACTAATACATCCCGAATAGTGTCATACATATAACATCACTAATACAACTAAAACCCTAGCACACAACAGGTATCGGCGCGGGCGGTGGATACCCACAGAGAAGGAACCATCACGGGATCATAGCTCCAGTGAGATCCCTGGAGAACGTGCCAGGTATTGGAGAACCTGTGCTCCAACGCAAACAAGTAGCGACGGACATGCGCGTCCTCCTCACTGACACGGTGACGCACCACCTCTGCGGGGTCCTCGAGCCTCTGGACTGTCACAGGCCCACGCGACCGCCACCAAAGAAGGTTCGGTTCAACGACAGGCTGGCTCCTCACCAACCTGCGCCCCCCGGTAGGTAGCGCCTCCCAGTACCACCCCGGCGGAGCGCAGTCCCGGACATGGCCCATCTGGTCAAGCAGGTGTCGTCCTCCACCGACTCGACGACGAGGATGCGAGATAGGCATCGTCCACGTCGATGCGGGAAAAATTGCTTTAACTAAAAAATAGCAACAAGTTCTTACTAACATGTTCTATTAATTCAATTAGTTCTTACTGAAAATAAACTTACTATAAATAAAAATAAACTAGTACCGAGCTAATTAGTACCTAGTTCTTACTAACTAAGTAGTACCTAGGAACTACTGCTAAGGGTTCATACTAACTAACTAACTAACACTAAATTAACTAACTAACACTAAAAATAGCCTAGGGTTCATACTAACTAGCACTAAATAGCTAGGGTTATACTAAGCAAATTAACAAGAGGGCTCGGAAGGGGAGAGTGCTTACAGAGGGCAGGGAGAGAGATGGGGTCGGGGGAGACGGCGGCGAAGCGGGGTCGGGGGAGACGGCGGCGAGGCGGGGTAGGGGGAGACGGCGGTGAGGCGGATCGAGGGAGACGGCGTCGA
>NC_041385.1:30795911-30797302 GCF_002162155.2 Triticum dicoccoides | reverse complement strand
GGGGTCGGGGGAGAAGGCCACGAGGCGGGGTCGGGGGAGACGGCAGCGAGACGGCCGCTAGGCGGAGGCGGCGAGGGGGAGAAGAGAGAGTGTGGTGAATTGGGGGAGGAAGAGGAGGGAATCAGGCCACGCGGGGGGTTAGGTGAGAATAGATATAACAGCAGCGCGCGAGGGGAAAACGCGCTGCTGCTAAAACCGGTAGTAGTAGCACCGTTTCTAGAAGGGCGCTACTACTATACCTAGCACGTCGGGAATGGTGTGGCAATTATAGTAGTAGCACATTCAGTTCCTGCCGCGCTACTGCTAAGGGGTTAACAGTAGCGCGGTTTTGGTAGACGCGCTACTGCTAAGTAGCAGTAGCGCCTCATTTTAACAAGCGCTACTGGTAAGATTCTGTGTATAAGGTTTTCCCTAGTAGTGTACGCCAACAAAAAATAAGCATGTTCCATGTAAAAAGGGAAAGATAGCACATGGTGGTTTATCAAAAATGGTTTGAGGATGAGATTGCAAGATGGAAAGTACGCCGGCCGAGATAGGATTTAAGCAAACAACTAAAGAAGATCCACATGCGGCAACGTGGGAAGATGGGCAGTGGAGCAAGGCCCGAGGAAGTTGTACCTGAGGGTCGTCGGGATGTTACTAGGAGGGCACCGGCGGCCGGGATCTGCCCATACTGCGGCAGCGAGCAAGTGGCGAAGGCCCTACCGCACCGGAGCTTGGTCAGAGAGAACGACGGGTACCACAGATCGGGACGAGCTGACTCAACACCGTCGAATGGAGAGAGGATGCACATCCTCCCTTTCTGCCGGTGGGCGGGATGCGGCCGGATCACTGACCAACGCTGAGAGAGAGAGGCCACGGCGGCCTTGTGTGAGATGGTGTGACGAGAGACAAACCCATTTTTCCATTTTCCCCACGGCAATCGTTTTATATTCTAGGCGTGGTACCCGACCCTCCTTCGAGTAAACAACCGCTACACACATCAAATTATCACGTGGGCTGCCTTTTTGTACAGAAACGAACTCCACCATGTACCCGCGCGGGTGTGGCCGGGAACGAGACGTGAGTACGTGCGTCCTGCGTGCACTTCTTCTTTAGGTGCAGGTACGTACGTGGGTGGGTGTGAGAGAGATGGTTTGTGCGAAACAGAGGCAATGTGTTGATGATATCTCAATCAGAAAACCGTAGCATATGCAATGTGTGTGAAACAGAGTCATGGACGTGAGATATCGATAGAATTGAAAACAGGGATGAAGTGTGTGGTTGCGCGATCGATAAAGAGTGCCATCGAATTTGTGTTTACCCACGTCAAAGATACAGGGTGGCTGGCCTACTGGAATTTGAGAGGGCAGAGGTGCAGTTCTTCTCTGTGGCATGGATACCTACCTACA
>NC_041385.1:30768691-30795685 GCF_002162155.2 Triticum dicoccoides | reverse complement strand
GACTAGTATATGTGAGGGGAAGGAGAGAGACCTAGCTATGTATTGAGGGAGATCGATCGACATCCATGGATATGTGTAGCAGAGGAATAAGGTTGGGAAAAATACAAAGGTAGAGCGTTGGAGGGTTGGTGGTGGAGTGGCATCTCACAAATGGTGGGAGAGGCTTGCTAGACAAACGGAGGGTATGAGTGCAATATCAATAAGAGAGGGCAGGGGATGTCTGTCTGTCTATGCACGTGTGTGTGAGAGACGGGTCGGGAGGTATTCAAGGATGATGTGGGGAGAAAATATGGTTGTGGTAAGCATGCGTAACTACATAGGAAGATCAACCTTCGTGTGTCCGAGAAAAGGAGAGACATAACTAGCAAGGTAAGTGTATCGGTGCTTGGTGAAAACGAATTATAGTCGACCTGGCTATATGTAGGGAAATCAGTTCATATACATGCCTGCATGTATTAGAAGCAAATAAGGTCCGAAGAGGCAGACAGGGGGAGAGGGTGTGGCTAGGAGGTTGTGCGAGAGGCCTACCATGTCGAGGGGGGAGGAGTGTGCGAGCATGTGATAAATGAAAAGAGGGGCGGGAGTGTGCACCTGTGTGGAATCATATTTGACATATGGGGGCATGGACGGTGAGAAAAGAAGAGGGGAAGTATATATGTGTTTATTGTAGGAACACTTGGCTTGAGTGGTATATCGACTGGTGTGTGCCAGAAAGAAGGATCCGGGGGCCTACACACACCGCTGGTGGATGACTAAAGAGAAATAATGAATGTGCGCGATGGAGGGGACGCTAAGGGTGTGTGAGGGGGGCGGGCGTGTGCATGCACAATAGAAAGTTAGCGCTAGCTAGCTACAAATAGAAGAGGATCGTGAAGGTGTAAAAGACGAACAAAGATCATAATTCATTATAAAAAAGTGGATACAGATACTTGAAGAAGATATCATAATGTAGAACATTGACTATAATTTGGGCTAATGTGTGGCTTTTGCAACTCAGGTCTAAATACTTGTCATAATGTAGGGGGCGGGGCACTATACTTTGTGTGATAAACACGGTGTATGTATGGAACATGGTTTAGATTATGAATATATAGTTAGTAGATCAAATGTACTATTATTTGGAATCAACATCAAGTGTATTCAAAAAATAGAATTTGAGTTCATGTAGTACACATAGTTCATATCTATCTCTATAGTAATCATGTGGTGTGTTATTAAGGTAATACACGAATGATGGTTGAAGTTGCCAACAATCATGATTGTAGATTCTTATTGAAATAGAGAAACGAATTCAAATTTAGTTTGAATTGCAGCAGTAGTATAGACATTTGGAATGCACTAAAATGTTGGTATGAGTAGGTTACATGCATTATACAGCAAGCGAAAAAATTTAATTGGACATAACATGGATTCATACTCCCTCCTTCCATCTATATAGGGCGTAATGAGATTTTTAAGACCGCCTTTGACTATTGACAAGATTAATAGTACATGACATGCACAATGTGAAAATTATATCATTGAAAGAACCTTTCACAGACGAATTTAACGGGTTGCTTTGTGTAAGTTGCATGTCATATATCATTGCTCTAATATTTGGTCAAAGTTAGCATAGAAAAACGCATTAGGCCCTATATAGATGGAAGGAGGGAGTAGCTTTGAATAGCATTTGTATAGTAAAACGGGGCAAGACTCTCTCTTTGTGTGGTGTGAATAGTTTTATTTTTTTTGTTTTCTTTTTGGTTGAGGGAAGTGCGAATTGATTTGGTACGTACAAGTACAATATTACTACATGTTAGGCTTGTCCCTAAAATTCAACCCGCGTCTTGTTATATCCCGAAAATTCAGATATCGTGCTCTCAAAACTGGCGCCTTCACAACCCGCGCCTTGCTATCCCGAAATTACAACGCGCGCGAATACTCCCTCCAGCTGCCAAATCCCGACACGCGAAATCCCCCTTCTAACCCTGAGCCAAAAGGGCAACTAGTTCAAATCGGTGGGGGGGGGTACTTTTGTAACACACCCTACATTTCAGACAAGCGTGTCCCTAAGTCATGCTTCACCCCCTCCCATCGCCCCCTTTTCGCCTTGCGAAATCCCAGGCCGCCATAACCTCTCCGCTCCAGCTGTGAAACCCCACCCTCCTCCGTCCTCCACGTCACCGCTGCCCAGCCGGAGCCTCTTCCCCGACGACGTCGTCCACTACAACAACTCGACGTCCCTCGTCCACCTCCCCGGATGAGGATCCGTCGTCCATCTCGCCGTCCCGCCATTTCTACCGCCCCGTCCTCCACCTCCAAGGAGCTGCTCCGACGATCGCCGCGTCTATCGCGGCTGCTCCATCCCCACAGCGCCGCCTTAACCTGCTGCATCGGAACTGCAGTATCCTCACTGACTCCTCGGACGAAGCCGAGGCCTACTCGGCGCCACCAAAGAGGTTGTACACTCATCGCATCGCACCTTCTCCTTAACTCGACCTCCCGGCGCCGGCGGTGCTCCATCTTGCACCCCCATGGAGCGGCTACCTTGAAGCCGGCGCCACGGGCGACATCTCCACGGCGGCTCTCCCCCAGTGTGAGGCCCCTTCGGCGGCGGCAAACATACCAACCGGATATGCTGCTGCTACTCCGGCTCTCGCTCGCGCTGTTGCTGCTGCTCCGGCTCTCGCTCGATCGCTCGCTCGCCCAGCTGCTCTCCCCCCTCACTCGTGCTGCTGCTCTGCTCCGATTAAGCCACACTTCAGTCGACTGAACCGACTTTTGGGTTAGTCGATTTTCAGGGGTTGGGGGACCTCACCGGAGTTAAGGAAGAACCACCCGCAGCGGGGACGGGGGCTCGCCGGAGAGGTACCCCACTATCTATCTTAGGGTTCAGGGTGGGGGTGGGGACCTAGAGGGCTGGCTGGGGCGGCAGTGGCGAGTTGTTTTGGGGCAGCGAGGCGGTGCTGGAGCCGGTGGTTTGGCCAGTGGTGGCTGGCGGCTCAGGGGGGTGCAGGTTGAAGATGAACTGCAGGCCCTCCCTAAATTACATGTCAAGTGCCTCTCTGCTACCATTACGTTCAGTTTCTACAGTAGCATTCAGATTCTATAGTAAATTTCAGTTTCGACAGTTAAGTCTAGAGTCAACAGTTTTTACCTCATCTGTTGTAGTCATGTGGTTTTTGGTGATGTTAATTTTACATCCATTTTACATCATCTATTGGAGATGCTATTAGAATCCCACTTGAGATTGACGATGTCTGTCTTGTCCTGCTTCAGCCTTGATGTCTTACGGCTCACCGGAGCTGCTCCAATGATAGAACGATCCATCACAACATAGCAGTGCCCTGGACGCCGTCTATAGATTCCTTAGATCTTCCTCCACACCTCCGACAGCCACCTCTGCCTCAACTGCTTCAGCGACCAACCCAATGATGCAGAGGTCGACATGGCTACGGCAAAGAGGTTGTACACTTGTTGCATCACTTATTACTATACATTCACGTCGATCCATTAGGGCTATTTTGGTTCAACGGAAAAACATAGCAATAGGGAATTTTCCAATGGCACTCTACTATTCAATTATTCATGCATTTTGTTGAAAGGAATGAAGCAAAACATCCACCTGGACCTACTTTTAAAAATCCTATGCGTGAAAACAAGACCAAGTGCATTAGTTCCAGAATAACATTCTAACTGTACACGCTTTCATATGGTTTCACTTTATTTGGCCATGTTTCTTTGCATTCCTCTGCTCTTCCAATTCATGTAAACCAAACACCCAAGTTGACAGAAATCCTGTGTTTACAAATGCTCTATTTACCATGTGCATTTTCCTATCCTATTCCGATGTTTTTCCTATCCCTGCGTTTTAAGAATCATGCAAGCCAAATGAGCCCTTACAGAATTATTTCAGTTACAGGTACGTGTAGAAGGGAACTTTTTTTGTTTGTCCTGCTCCTGCATGTGATGTCGTCCACCTCACCTGAGCTGCTCCATCGACAGAAGCATCCACCAAACCAGACATCACGACTCCTGACCGTCTTTCGCCACCTCAGATCTCCTTCCCTGCCGCCGACACCCACCGCAACGGCATCACCATCATCGACTCAGCAGATGAACCTGAGGAGTACACAGGTCCACAAGAGAGGTCACACTCTTTTGTTTCTGCTTATGTTATGCATTGCTTAAACTTACCTGCTACTTTATCATCCTGTTCAGCTCTTGGACTCCCAAGTTAGGTCCAAATTAATATTCAAACGTGAGTTCTAAATTAGTTGTGGGCACATATCGAGGCAGCAATGAATAGTATGTCTGTCTAATATCTGGTTCACCTAGGGTATGCCTATGTTGTTCATCTTGGGTGGGAAACAAATAGTAAAGCAATCATCATCTGTCTTTTTATTAATTTAAAGCAATCATTAGCCTGCTATCATTATTTTTGGATCCATCCACTGGTTGTTACCATCACTCTAAATTTCTGCATGCTCTCCTTACATAATCTCACCATATTTTTCGTATGCATGTCAGATATTGTACACAGTCATGCTGAACATGTAGAGAAAAAGAGAAGAGTTTTGCGCAGCAATACAATGTCATGTAGACATTGCTCCATGGTGGATTCAATGGCAAACCCTCCCCACCCCTCTCCAGATTGTAATCCATAGGAAGATATCTGTTCTGAGGCGGATTCAGACGCCGCTGACCACTCCTATTTACCCCCCAAGGTGTTTGCTCTACCTTGTCATGATGATGTTAGTCATATCATGCATATGTTGCCTTGCAGTGCCTACTTTTGACATCATATATGTCATCTGCTTAGTTTAGACATGTTCTGTAATGCCACCTGTTTAGTTTCTATATCATATATGGGAATTATGCAGTCTCATGTCTTTTAGCCAGCCATAATATATGCGAAATGTGCAATGCCATCCTGTTTAACCAGGCATCATATATTTGAATGATATCTTGCCCATCCTTTTCTTCATTATATTTCCATTTGTCGACAATGTTTGTACATTAAACTACTCTTCCTTTGAATCAGCCATTTGGGTGGGAGATGAAAAAAATTTTGGAGTGAAAACAAGGCCTGCAGAGCAGACAGTGCTACCTGTCGAAGCAGATCTCTTGTTGGGTCCCGATAGCTCCTCAGAGAAGGATTCAGAGATAGATGACTAGTCCTATTCCCCCACTGAGGTGTATGCTCTAACTTGGCACGGTTATACTGTTCATATCATGCATACGGTGTCTTGCATTGAATAGTTTAGACATCGTATACACAATATTCAACACCATGTTCTTAGTTCAGACATCATATCGAGTGCCCTCTGTTTAGCATATAAATCACATATGTGAATTAAATGATGCGATCCTGTTTACTTAGATAACATGTAGGTGAATTATGCCATGCGATCCTGTTTAGTTATTCATTATATCTTTGAATTATGTTATGCTATGCTATCCAGTTTAGATAGACATCATATATGTGAAATTATGTCATGCTATCCGTTTTAGTTAAAAAATATACATGTCAACTATTTCATGCCCTCTTTTTTCCACACTATCTATTGCATCTGCCTCTCATACAATGTCTGTACATTCAACTATGTTTCCTGTTTATCAGCCATTTGAATTGGAGCGGGTGATGCCAGTATCTAGTGGACTAAAAACACGGTGTTGAAATAAAACAGTGCTACCTCTTGGTGGAGATAGCACCCCGGTTGTACATGCACAAGAACCAGCCCTACCACATATAACCCAAACTCTCGCAGATTGTACCCCTACTGCGATGGATAGAGAACCAGCTTCACCAAATCTAACCGTAACCCCAGCCGATAGTAACCCAGTTCCTGTTGACACAACACCATCTCCACCACAGAGCTCCCAAACAAGAGTAGTTAGTAAGGCAGCTCCAGTGCCCAAAGGGCCAGCACTATCACGGCGAACCCCAACTCCACCAGTTAGTACGCCTATTCCTGTGGAGGAAGCACAACCAGCTAGTCGTAGTTTAACATCTATCGCATTTGATGTTGTTAAATCGTATGTGCGTATCTTCCCATCTTGGAAATATTATACTGAAGATGAAGGAAAATGCTAGTTGTAGGTGTTTGTCCAGGAGTTATGTGTAAGTAATGTTATTCATGGCAATTACTTTGCTTCGTCCCATACATCCTGCCTCCATGATGGTTATAATACAACAAATTTTCCCATTTTTCTCTATAGAGAAGGACCGATTTGGAAACTCAGATGAGGTAACCTGTGCTAATACCTCTGCTATCTTCAAGAATGCTTGGTGGCAGTATCGGAATTACCTGAAGAAAACGTACTTCACCGGCAAAGAAACTCATCAAATTCCCTTACGTTCTCCTGAGACACATTTACTGGACGATGACTGGGAATGCCTTGTTCTGTACTGGTCCCGAACCAAGAATGTGGTAAGGTCTATGATCTCATTTTCTATTTTTAAGTATTATATTCTTGCATCTTACTATACTCTGTTCATGTAGAACAAGTGCCTAAACCTTAAGAACAATTGTTCTAATTTAATATTCCATTGCTATCATAGTTCAAAAAAGCGCTAGGCGTTAATTGTGTGTTTTGCCGCCGCCTTGCGCTTTACTGACCAAAGCGCATGCTTATGCGCAGTTATGCACAGATTAAGCGTAGTTATGCGCAATGCGTTTTACCAACGCCTAGAGCCTAGGCGCGCTTAAGTGCTCGCTTAGGCGCGCCTTTTTTAACTATGATTGCTTTGCTCTTATATCACTATATTTACTCATACAAACTTATTTTTAAATTGAAGGATCCAATCGAAACTCCAATGGCACAGCAGGTATGTTCACGCATGTGTCTTTAACAGGCTTGCTCTTATTAATAGCTCTTTTGATTTCAATTTCAATTGTGTATACAGTTGACTTTCATATCATGCACATTACTAGCATCACAACAGAGCCAAATAGTGTTGTTGTACATGTAGACCCGTGGTACCCATCTAAAATCTTGTTGTGCCGTGTAGTTTCCCATGTTTTGTATTCTTTCACTGTTGCTTTGTCTTGAACTGATATGGTTTTAACCGTGTCTCTATTTTGATTTGGCAAGACAATGAAGTGACCATAGGACATAGATATATGTTTGTTTGATACTTTTATTATGTACTAGTACTTGGCAATAGAAGACTTGGTAGTTTAATCCTGTCCACCTTACTAATGAACTAGTTCACTGAAATGAGTTTTATATACTAGTACATGCTAAACTTGTTATGTGTCTGCTTGTTTCTTCTTTTAGAATGCTGACAGAATATTGGGGAAGAGTGCCTTATTAAGCAATGGTAAAGGAAGTAATGCAGATAAGGTTCAGGATAGTGACACATCCTTGTTGGTCTCCAACAAAGCTGATAAAACAGCTAAGCAAGACTATCTTGAAGACATCAAGACAACCCCAAAGTCCTGTCTTGGTTTAGTGTTCGAGTTACTGGCCACTACCGCTTGCACAAGCTATTCAAACTCACTGTCTGAATCAGTTCGGTTTCTTGAGTCTCAACTACAAGCTGAAAGACATCGATTAGTTGTGCTGCGACAAGAAGCGGAAGGACTTCGGAAGTCCCTGGAGCATTCAGATGCATACTTTCTAGTGCAACAGCAAGCGTTGGAGGATTTTAGCGCCAAACAGGACAAAGCTAATCAGCTTGCTAAGCTTATTGCCAGCATGGTGGATACCCAGGATAACGTTTCTTGAGCTCTTCTGAAGTTGTTTCAGTTATGCTCTTGTTTTGCTGCCGCGTTTATTTGCACTGGTGGCCAATTTTGTCGGCCAGTGTATGTAATGTGTTGCTTTGTTCCCTATATTTGCACTGGTGGCGAACTTTGATGCCTAGTGGGTGTAATATGTGTAATAGCGGTAATAGGCTAGCGTTAATTGCTTGCTTATTTATTTCCTTATTGTCTTGTTTAGTTGTTTGCTTGTAGTCACTGCAGTTCTTTTTCTGTGTTTTTCTAGTGGCCACAATAGCCTATTTTTGGTAAGTAGGCCAAAATAATCATGGCAACACACGGACTGTTGTAACCATGGGCCTCCTGCAGGACGTATGATCCATGGGCCTTCTTCCGGCCGTATGATCCATTGGCCTTCTATACGGGCCGTAGGATCCATCGACCTTCTATATGGGCCATAGGGTCCATGGGCCTTCTATGGCCCGTACGGTCCATGGGCCTTCTACGGGCCGTACTATCCATGGGCCTCATACGGGCCGTAGGATCCATGGGCCTTCTACTGGGCGTATCATCATTTCGCCAATCATGGGCCGTACTATTCGTGGACCATAATGGGCCGTTAATAGGTTGTATTTGATAACTATATGAAAACAGCCCAACGGGTTGTTTTTTACATGAAAATGGCCCAACGTATTAACGGTCCGCAAACGGGCCGACTGTAACGACGGGCTGAATTTGGCCCACAAGCAGAAAATGACAGTAACTGGCCGTATGTAACCGAATGCTGCAAATGAGCCCAAGAATCAATGGCCCCTGAGAAGGCCGAAAGATAACTTGGGCTGGAAATGGCCCAATGGAATAACGGGCCGTTAATAGGTATAAAGTGATACACTGTTCATTACGGGCCAGTTTCACCATGGGCCGTTAATGGGCCAAGAGTTACAAAGGGCCTCATATGGGCCGAAAGAAGTCATGGGCCACACATGGGCCAGAAGTTAAAACCGGTTGGAATCATATTGGACGGCCCAGATGACGCTACTGGGCCTAATTTGGATAGGGCGTAACGGGCCCTGGGTTAGCGGGCTGTAAATGGGCTATATGCGAACAGGCCGTTAACAGGCTTTCCATGGGCCGGCCTGCCAACTTTTGACCAAGTCAAACGGGCCGGCCTTTTCACAAGAATGGGCCTCTGTTGGGCCGTGCCACGTGTCGTCGTATCATAGGCGCCTTCGGTCCAATGAGTGGATGACATCTGTCCCAACAGTGAGCCGACACGTGTTTCCTCTAGCCAATGATGATTTTACACGTGGAAAATCCCCATTGGTCGGGGCTGTTAACGGGTTAACGGATCCAAAACCCGACCCGATAGCTTAACGGCGTTCCGTTACGGTTGATGCCACGTGTCGGTCACCCTTGACGAAAGCACTTCTGTGATGCGCGATTTATCGTCATGGAAGTGGACACTTCCGTGATGATAATTTTGGTAATGTCATGGAACACTTCTACGACAGCACATGTATGACTATCTTGATTCTGTCATAAAATCGTCATGGATGTACATGCATGACAAAAAACACGACATACTATGACAAACACGTATCATCACTGAAGTGTATTTTTTTGTAGTTGTATTGTTGCCATGGAGGATAAAAAGATTGGGTTTATATCATATTGCATGAGTTTATCCCTCTACATCATGTCATCTTTCTTAATGCGTTACTCCGTTCTTTATGAACTTAATACTCTAGATGCATGCTGGATAGCGGTCGATGTGTGGATTAATAGTAGTAGATGCAGGCAGGAGTCGGTCTACTTGTCACAGACGTGATGCCTATATACATGATCATGCCTAGATAATCTCATAATTATTCGCTTTTCTATCAATAGCTCGACCATAATTTGTTCACCCACCGTAATACTTATGCTATCTTAGAGAAGCCACTAGTGAAACCTATGGCTCCCGGGTCTATCTCTTATCATATAAGTTTGCTATTTACTTTTACTTGCATCTTTACTTTTCCAATCTATATTATAAAATACCAAAAATATATTTATCTTATCATATTATCTCTATCTGATCTCACTTTCGCAAGTGGCCGTGAAGGGATTGATAACCCCTTTATTGCGTTGGTTGCGAGTTCTTGTTTGTTTGTGTAGGCGTGTGGGACTTGTGAGGAGTCTCCTACTGGATTGATACCTTGGTTCTCAAAAACCGAGGGAAATACTTACGCTACTATTGCTGCATCACCCTTTCCTCTTCAAGGAAAACCAACGCAAGCTCAAGACGTAGCAAGAAGGATTTCTGGCACCGTTGCCAGGGAGGTCTTCGCTCAAGTCAAGACATACCAAGTACCCATCACAAACTCATCTCCCTCGCATTACATTATTTTCCATTTGCCTCTCATTTTCCTCTCCCCCACTTCACCCTTGCCGTTTTATTCGCCCTTCTTCCATTCGATCTTATGTTTGCTTGTGTCTCCATGTGCCTTCTATGTTCTTGCATCTTTGCTTGCTAAAAATCTATTGATATGGATCCACTTAAAGTGTTCTACTTGGATCATCTTTGATCCTTATGCGCTCGTGCTGAAACCCCAACTAGCCTAGTTGATGGGAAATCTTTAGATGAGCATGCTCATTTTGTGCATCATCGTTTGTATGAAAAGGGGAAGCTCTTATGGTATCACATAAATAGTTTGCTTTGCTATGCTTAGAATCTTTGTGAAATTTATGATTTTACTTGTTGCTCTAAGAACCCTAAAAAACACCTTCCCTACCTATGTGAGTTTAATGATAATGAAATTTAATCTTCTTATGCAAAGGGTTTTTATAGTTAGTATGATATCGAACTAATTGAAGAATTTTTCGTTTTTAAGGGTGCTCATGAAGTTGCTTCTTTGATTTAAAAGTATGATATTACTCTCTACAAATCTGAAAATTCTGACATACTTAAATATTGCTATGAAAATTGTGCTCATAATGCCTATGTTAAGGAATTTATTGAGAGATGACCGTTGCTTTGGTAGAAAATAATGATATGCATGAACCTATAGATAATTATGATTCTGATGATTTGATTGAAATATCCCTTGATGAACATGATGCTTGCTCTTCTTGTGGCCATGATGCCAATATTTATGAAGATGAATTTGCTATAGTTCCTTATGTTAAACCTGAGATCATTGCTATTGCGCCCATACTTGGTAGCTCCTTGAATAAAAAGCATGATTGCAATGATTTTACTATAAAATCTCTTGATGTCAATTGTGCTAATAATATGCAAAACCCTAAGCTTGGGGATGCTAGTTTTGCTATGTCTACTACTTCTTGCAATGATCATGATTGGGGTGATTCTTCTTATAATCTTGAAAATTTATTTAAGCCCCATGATGAATATGAGATTGATAATAGTGTTTGCAATATTTTTGAAAGTGGGTTTGGAAGAGTGTCAACTTTAGATCCCACATATTTGGAGTATGTTCAATCTTACGGTATTTTTTATAAAAGTGGGTTTCGAGAGGTCATGACTTTAGTTAATTTTGATCCCACTATTTTGGAAGAGTGTCAACTTTGCATGCATGTGGATCGTGTTGAGAATATGTTATGTGATAGCTATTTTGTTGAATTTGCTTATGATCCTACATGTAATTATTATGAGAGAGGAAAATATGGTTGTAGAAATTTTCATATTACTAAATTACCTCTCTTCATGTTGAGATTGCTATAGTCTCTTTCTTCTTCCTTGCATATGCTAGTTTTTGCTTGCCTTGCAATTTTGTTTGATTATAATATGCCTATGCATAGGAAGTATGTTAGACTTAGATGTGTTTGTCACGTGTTTCATGATGCTCTCTTTATGCTTCAATTCTTGTCTTTCATGTGAGCATAGTTAAAAAGGCTTTAAAGAAAAGCGCTTGTTGGGAGACAACCCAATTTTTTCCTTGCTGTTATTCAATAAATATTTCATCTAGCTTCTGTCTAGATGTGTTTTCATGTTTTATTTAGTGTTTGTGCCAAGTAGAACCTATAGGATAACCTATGGTAATAGTTAATTTGATTCTGCTGAAAAACAGAAACTTTGCGCTCACGAGAAAAAATTCAATAAATCACAGAAACGTGATTTTGCGTTTATTCTTTTTGCTGTATATCAATAGACAAATTGCCCAGGATGTCCTATTTTGGTAGGAGTTTTAGAGTTCCATAAGTATTTGAAAGTTACAGATTGCTACAGACTGTTCTGTTTTTGACAGATTCTGCCTTTCGTGTGTTGTTTGCTTATTTTGATGCATATATGGCTAGTAAGTAAGGGTATGAACCATATAAAACTTGGAATACAGTAGGTTTAACACCAATATAAATAAAGAATGATTTAATTACAGTACCTTATGTGGTGGTTTTTCTTTCTTTCACTAACGAAGCTTATGAGATTTCCTGTTGAGTTTTGTGTTGTGAAGTTTTCAAGTTTTGGGTAAAGATTTGATGGACTATGGAATAAGGAGTGGAAAGATCCTAAGCTTGGGGATGCCCATGGCACCCCAAGATATTCAAGAATATACAAAAGCCTAAGCTTGGGGATGCCCCGGAAGGCATCCCCTCTTTCGTCTTCGTTTATCGGTAACTTTACTTGGAGCTATATGTTTATTCGCCACATGATATGTGTTTTGCTTGGAGCGTCTTGTATGATATTAGTCTTTACTTTTTAGTTTACCATAATCATCCTTTCTGTACACACCTTTTGGGAGAAGCCCACTTGATTAGAATTTATTAGAATACTCTATGTGCTTCACTTATACCTTTTGAGCTAGATAGTTTTTGCTCTAGTGCTTCACTTATATCTTTAAGAGCACGGCGGTGGCTTAATTTTGAAGAAACTGTTGATCTCTCGCTTCACTTATATTATTTTGAGAGTCTTTTATAACAGCATGGTATTTGCTATGGTTATAAATTTGGTCCTAGAATGATGAGCATCCAAGTTAGGTATAATAAAAACTATCATAGAAAGTGCATTAAACACTAGGATCAATTTGATGCTTGATAATTGTTTTGAGATATAAAGGTAGTAATGTTAGAGTAATGCTAGTGGGTAATTATGAAATTGAGAAATACTTGTGTTGAAGTTAGCAAGTCCCGTAGCATGCACGTATGGTAAACGTTGTGTGAAAAATTTGTTGCATAAGGTACTCTTTCGATTCTCTTCCTTATGAGTGGCAGTCGGGGACGAGCGATGCTCTTTTCCTACCAATCTATCCCTCTAGGGGAATGCGTAGTAGTACTTTGCTTTGAGGGCTAAGTAGACTTTTGCAATAAGTATATGAGTTCTTTATGACTAATGTAAGTCCATGAATATATGCACACTCACCCTTCCACTTTGCTAGCCTCTATTATGCCGCGCAAATTTCGAAAGTATCATGCACCCATTATTTACCTTCCTCAAAACAGCCACCATACCTACCTATTATGGCATTTCCATAGCCATTCCGAGATATATTGCCATGCAACTTTCCACCGTTCCGTTATTATGACACGCTCCATCATTGTCATATTTATCTTTGCATGATCATGTAGTTAACATCGTATTTGTGGCAAGGCCACCCTCATAATTTTCGTACATGTCACTCTTGATTCATTGCATATCCCGGTACACCGCTGGAGGCATTCATATAGAGTCATATTTTGTTCTAAGTGTTGAGTTGTAAATTCTCGAGTTGTAAATTAATAAAAGTGTGATGATCTTCATTATTAGAGCATTGTCCCAAGTGAGGAAATGATGATGAAGACTATGATTCCCCCACAAGTCAGGATGAGACTTCAGACTTTATAAAAATAAAAGAGGCTAAATAAGACCATAAACAAGAGGCCAAAGAAGCCCACCAAATAGAAAAAGAAGAAGAAAAAATAAAAAAATAGAAAAGAAAAGAAAAGAAAAAAATGAAAAGAGAGAAAAGAGAGAAGGGACAATGCTACTATCTCTTTTCCACACTTGTGCTTCAAAATATCACCATGATCTTCATGATAGAGAGTCTCTTGAGTTGTCACCTTCATATACTAGTGGTAATTTTTTATTATAGAACTTGGCTTGTATATTCCAATGATGGGCTTCCTCAAAATGCCCTAGGTCTTTGTGAGCAAGCAAGTTGGATGCACACCCACTTAGTTTCTTTTGTTGAGCTTTCATACATTTATAGCTCTAGTGCATCCGTTTCATGGCAATCCCTACTCACTCACGTTGATATCTATTGATGGGCATCTCCATATCCCGTTGATACGCCTAGTTGATGTGAGACTATCTTCTCCCTTTTTTGTCCTCACAACCACCACCATATACCACCATAGTGCTATGTCCATGGCTTACGCTCATGTATTGCGTAAGAGTTTAAAAAAGCTGAAGCGCGTTAAAAAGTATGAACAAATTGCTTGGCTCATCATCGGGGTTGTGCATGATGGGAGTATTTTGTGTAATGAAAATGAAGCATGGCCTAACTATATGATTTTGTAGGGATAAGATTTCTTTGGCTATGCTATTTTGATAGGACATGATTATTTGTTAGTATGCTTTGAGTATTACTATTTTTATGTTTTATAAGCTTTTATCTTGAATCATTTGGATCTGAACAATCATGCCACAATAAAGAAAATTACTTTGAGAATTATGCTAGGTAGCATTCCACATAAAAATTCTATTTTTATCATTTACCTACTCGAGGACGAGCAGGAATTAAGCTTGGGGATGCTTGATACGTCTCCAACGTATCTATAATTTTTGATTGTTCCATGCTATTATATTACCTGTTTTGGATGTTTATGGGCTTTACTTTCGAATTTTATATCATTTTTAGGACTAACCTACTAACCGGAGGCCCAGCCCGTATTGCTGTCTTTTTTGCATATTTCAGTATTTCGAAGAAAAGGAATATCAAACGGAGTCCAAACGGAATGAAACCTTCGGGAGCGATCTTTTTGGCACAAACGCAATCCAGAGAACTTGGAGTGCAAGTCAAGAAGCAATCTAGGAAGGCACGAGGGTGGAGGGCGCCCCCCCTGCTGGGCGTGCCCCCTGTCTCATGGTCCCCTCAGGCGTCCACCGACGTACTTCTTCCTCCTATATATACTTACGTACCCCGAAAACATCAGAGGTGACCATGAAAAACTATTTCCACCACCGTAACCTTCTGTATTCGCGAGATCCCATCTTGGAGCCTTCGCCGACGTAACGCCGGAGGGGGAATCAACCATGGAGGGCTTCTACATCAACACCATAGCCTCTCCGATGAGTTGTGAGTAGTTGACCACAGACCTTTGGGTCCATAGTTATTGGCTAGATGGCTTCTTCTCTCTCTTTTGATCTCAATACCATGTTCTCCTTGATCTTCTTGGAGATCTATTCGATGTAACTCTTTTTGCGATGTGTTTGTCGAGCTCCGATGAATTGTGGGTTTATGATCAAGTTTATCTATGAAAAATATTTGAATCTCCTCTGAATTCTTTTATGTATGATTAAGTTATCTTTGCAAGTCTCTTCAAATTATCACTTTGGTTTGGCCTACTAGATTGATCTTTCTTGCAATGGGAGAAGTGCTTAGCTTTGGGTTCAATATGGCGGTGTCCTTTCCTAGTGACAGCAGGGGCAGCAAGGCACATATTGTATTGTTGCCATCGAGGATAAAAAGGTGGGGTTTAATCATATTGCATGAGTTAATCCCTCTACATCATGTCATCTTTCTTAATGCGTTACTCCGTTCTTTATGAACTTAATACTCTAGATGCATGCTGGATAGCGGTCGATGTGTGGAGTAATAGTAGTAGATGCAGGCAGGTGACGGTCTACTTGTCACAGACGTGATGCCTATATACATGATCATGCCTAGATAATCTCATAATTATTCACTTTTCTATCAATTTCTCGACAGTAATTTGTTCACCCACCATAATACTTATGCTATCTTGAGAGAAGCCACTAGTGAAACCTATGGACCCCGGGTCTATCTCTTATCATGTATGTTTCCTGTTTACTTCTACTTGCATCTTTACTTTTCCAATCTATATTATAAAATACCAAAAATATATTTATCTTATCATATTATCTCCATCAGATCTCACTTTCGCAAGTGGCCGTGAAGGGATTGACAACCCCTTTATTGCGTTGGTTGCGATTTCTTGTTTGTTTGTGTAGGTGCATGGGACTTGTGAGGAGTCTCCTACTAGATTGATACCTTGGTTCTCAAAAACTGAGGGAAATACTTATGCTACTATTGCTGCAGCACCCTTTCCTCTTCAATGAAAACCAACACAAGCTCAAGACGTAGCAGCTATCACGATAAAGAGATGCATCCAGCCACTTCAATCCCGAATAACTCCCTTATGGAACTACAACGGGGAGGACGACACATCCCGCTACAGGAGAAAGGGTCTGGATGGCCAAGCCGCATTAGCAGCAGCTCTGACCGACCTTTATAAAGGAGAAGAAGAAGACCTCATGCGTGTAAATTGCCGAGAAGCCTACTCCATGTACACTCCTATTGAATGGGTAAGTTTTTTAACTGCCCAATGCTCTTTTACCCATAGGGATTCCTTGAACAGATATCCTGGTTATTTATGTTTTGAACAGTCATGGAGGCAGATTGTCAAGAACATTAACTGCCCCAGCCCTCAGCCAGAGGACCGTGATCGCAATGAAGACCCCATATTTCATGAGGATCCGGACATATTTGTAGAGTTTGAGGATGGAGTGTACTATCAGGCGAGCCTTGACGGCTCGGAGGTGGCCATTATGGCTGACTATCCCGACCTCTATCCCTTTGTGAAGGTAAGTGTTCGGAAATTGTATTCTCAAAGATGAGGGATACTCCCACTTGTCTCCTTATCCTCCACATTGGGCCATGTTTCACAGGATCGGCGCTCAGCGAGCCGCACCCAAGGCTGGGCGACCCGGAAAAGGTCAGCATCTTCGCAGAAGGGTCGTGCAAAACGAAAGGAGGCTGGCAGCACTACTGAACCTGCCCCACCATTGAAAAGGTATATGCTTCTTTGTTAATATTGGGTCGTGAAGTCGGACCGTCATTCGAATACTCCCTCTATCATCGCAGGAGGGGTATACGGTGCACCGTGGGTAAGGTCCCAGTCAGCCAAGTTGTGGCTAACCTGGCGCCAGAGATACCAATTGGGACGGGAGCACATGCTGATGCGGCATAGACTCGCTCATCTCATGGAGAGCCGGATGAGATGTCTGTGACCAACTCCGAAGTCGAGAGTGCGATGAACCATCGTCACTTAAAGCAAGCCTTACGCGCCCCTGCCCTAACGGAGCTGGAGTTTAACGCCTTAAGCACTGTAGGTGCATATGTCCGAGCTGTACGGGATGGACTCACCGGGGTCGCTCGCCTGTTCTCAAAGGATACACTAGTAGGGAAAACCCTAGTAGTTGCGCGGGTTTCATGCCCACTAGTAGCGCGGGTCACCGCGCTACTAATAAGGCGCTATAGCTAGTACTTAGCAGTAGCGCTTGCTACACGCGCTACTGGTAAGCACATAGCCGCATCGTTTGTTCTTTCTCGCGCTGCTGCTAATCTAGCTAGTAGCAGCGTGTTTACTATCCATCACTACTAGTATTCTTTTTATTTATTTATTTGAGTATATTTATACGCCGTTATACAAAAATTTTGGTACAATACCAGGTTTATATCATTATGTCCATAATAGTGTGTCAAATGAAGGTGGATTAGGTTCAAGTGGAGGCAATATGTGGTGCATGTCAAAAGTATACTACTAATTCAAACTTGATCTAGTTTGGACTAGTAGTACTTTCGATATGCACCACATGTTGCCTCCACTTGAATCTAATCCGCCAGCACAAGCTATTTAATCATCATCATAGTCATTACCACCAATAGTAGTTATTTAATCATCATAGTCATAGTGTAGCACATCATCAACTCTTTTAACTCATTCTAGCTAGCAAATCACCACCAACACTAGTTGTGGTACCAACTAATCACCACCAACACTAGATAATAATAATCATCATAGTCCTTACTACCAACACTAGCTATTTAATCATCATAGTCATAGTGTAGCGCATCATCATCTTCAAACTCATTTCTAGCTAGCTAATCACTCCTGCTGCTCTCTCTCGGGTAAAATAACATAAAACATGTGTAGAACTCCTGCTTCATCAAGTTGGAGCACGCAGATGAACCTGTCTCCTAATCGTGGGTTGCGCTTCTGATTGTTGCCCCCTAGTACTTTTCTGTGATCGTTCACAATTTTCTTCAGTCTTTCACTATTAAGCATTCCTCGCTATTAGAAATCCTGAATGCACTAAAGTGCATTGTAGGATATCTTGGTCGTAAGCTAACAATTCTCATGCGACCTTTAGTCTCGATCCAATGAGGCACAACATTCATCGGGAGTCCCTGTTGAAGAACATCATACAGTAGCATACTTAGCAATGAAGTTTAGCTTAGAAAATAATGTATGCAAAAGATGCACTGAGGATAAATAGTAAAAATCTTACCATCTTTCCTAAATTCAATACGAACACTATTGGTCGCACGTTTTGAGTACTAAGATTTTCAAGTACAGAAAAATAATTTTTCTTGACAGTATAGGATCATCAAGCCATGAAACATAATGACTTATCTCCTTGTAGTTTAGTTCAGCCCCGGGACAGTAGTAGGTCCTGTCTACCAAGCGCTGGACATGTTTGCTTGAATGGAAATAAGCTGTCAATAGAAATTAGTTGTCAACTATTTTTGAATAAACAATATCAAAGACATAAATATGGTTGAGAACTCACATAATGGTATAACTGGAGGCGTCTGCACATCGACCCAGATGTCGATATTACCTTCAATATCATCTTCCGGACGAATATCAAAGGTGATAACCATATCAGGCTCAAATGCATAAGTCTTGCATAGTGCTTGCCAAGTTTTGCATCCAAAATAGATGTAGGTGTCTGTGTTGTATAATTTTGCGTGGAAAATACAACCATGCACGGTCTTTAAGTAAACTCTCTTTACCTCCATAGTAGTTTTCATAGGACTGAAACCTATCTTATCCAAGACAAAAACTCTTGCATGGCAGGGGATACACTAGTAGAATAGTAAAAAAATTATAAGTTGAAGCAAATGAAGCAGATGTCATGCTTAATTAAGGAAAAAGACTTGTCGTAGTGACTTACTGTATCCACTTGGAATTTCTCGTCCAACTTGATGCTGAAGCACCTATCATCATCTAGGAAGATTCTGTCGCACAGGCCGTGATCGTCTTCGTAGTATTTGCAAATACCAAAATCATTTTCGTCGTCAGACATTTCCTATGTTCATAGTTGAAACATTAATTGAAAATCGATTGAAGACAATTACCAGGATACTCAACACACAAATCTGGGGCACTCGATATTTCCTACATATTCTGGCAAAAGTGATGCCAAAATTCACGGAAAAATCCGGCATGACCTTTGCTAAAATAGGACATATCGAGCGCCTGAAATTTGCCGGAACAGAAATGAATCAACACTTCAGCAAAACATAGGCCACTCGAAGGTGTAACTTGCAAACATGACCGGCCACTTGGGCAAGCAAAACCAAATCATAAAATAAATAAGTATTCAAATTAGCATGCATTCAATAAGCAAAAGTAAATCATCTCTTGCGTCCGTACATCGTCGAATATTATCACTAATACATCCCGAATAGTATCATACATATAACATCACTAATACAACTAAATCCTAGCGAACGACGGGTATCAGCGCGGGCGGTGGACACCCAAAGAGAAGGAACCATCATAGGATCATAGCTCCAGTGAGATCCCTGGAGAACCTATTAGGTATTGGAGAACATGTGCTCCAGCGCAAACAAGTAGCGACGGACGTGCGCGTCCTCCTCGCTGAGACGGTGACGTATCACCTCCGCGGGGTCCTCAAGCCTCTCAACGTCACTGGCCCACGCGACCGCCACCAAAGAAGGTTTGGGTCAACGACGGGCTGACTCCTCACCAAGCTGCGCGCCCCGGTTGGTAGCGCCTCCCAGTACCAGCCTGGCGGAGCCCAGTCCCAGACATGGCCCATCTGGTCAAGCAGGCATCCTCCACCGAGTCGACGACGAGGATGCGGGATAGGCATCGTCGATGTCGATGCAGGAAAAATTGCTTCAACTATAAAAATAACAACAAATGTAACATGTTCAACTAGTTCTATTAATTCAACTAGTTCTTACTAAAAATAAACTTACTATAAATAAAAATAAAGTAGTACCTAATTAGTACATAGTTCTTACTAACTAATTAGTACCTAGGAACTGCTGCCCTAATTACCATCTAATTTGATGAACCTAGGGGTGGAAAGTGGTAGAGGATATTCCAATTATCCAACTTAAAAGTGAAATAAGTGGTTAAATTTTACTCGTTTTATGATTAATCTTAGAAATTATTATGCATTACAATAGTGTTTATTCATCATCTAAGAAAACATCCATAGATGAACATCCGCATCCGATTCGTTTCCACCCATAGATGAACCCTAACTAATTTGATGCAACTAAAATTTGAAGAACCCTAGGCAGAGGTAGGGGAGAGGGAGGAGCAGGCGTGCTCACCTCGGGTGCCTGCGGCGAGGGAGGGGCAGGCGGCGTCGAGGTCGGGGTTAGGGCTCGGGCGCGCGGCGGAGGGCAGTGTCGAGGTCGGGGTCGGGGGCGGCGTCGAGGTCGGGGTCGGGGGCTGCGTCGAATCCGGGGTCTGGGGCGACGTCGAGGGTGTGCGGAGAGCAACGGGAGAGCGCGCGGCGGCGGCGACAGTGGACGAGTTGGATTTGGGGGAAGTGGCCGTGGGGAAGAACGAGTCGAGTGGTTAAGTCAGAAGTAGCAGTAGCGCGTTCCAGGAAGTGCGCTACTACTAAGTTAGCTACAACGCATTCCTCTATACGTGCTACTGCTATTCCTTTCTCTCTTTTTTCCCTTTTTCATTTATTTTTTTACATTTTATTTTTTCCTTTCACCTTTTTCTATTTCTTTCATTTTCATTTACTTTTCTGTTTGGTTTCCATTTAATTTTATTTCCTTTAGCACTAGCGCCTTTTAGCATAAACGCGCGGTAGCGCAGTTTGGAGTAGATCGCTACTACTATGAGTAGCCTATCGGCTAAGCCATGGGAATTTTAGTAGTAGCACTTTTACCTTTAGGCGCGCTACTGCTACAACTGTATCTGCATCGCTGTTTACGACAATGCGCTACTGCTACTTAGCACCAGCATGCTTTCTTGACATGCGTTACTGCTAAAGTTCTGTGTATAAGGTTTTCCCTAGTAGTGATATGCAGGTAAAAAATTTCAGGAACTTAATGGATAGATAGTAGTAGTAGCCCCCAAGACTTAAAGCGGGTGAACAAAATGGATTTAAGGATTGTTTGATGACCACAGGTTCTCAAGGAGAAGAACATCGCACTGACTCGCGAGCTTGAAGAAATAAAGAGTGCCCCAATGTACTATGGCAACGATAAAAAAACTGGAGGAAGAAGTAAAGAAACAGACCGAGGAGATAAAGAGCTTGAAGGCTCAACTCTTAGAGGCACAACAAGAAAACCAAAAATTGAAGGGCGACATATTTGGTATGTCTTGTGAACCGTCCGGATTATTGATAGAATCATATAATGCGGAATATGATAGTTCGGTTGATGTAGGTATGTTGACCGGCCGCCTCGAGGAGGAAATGCCAGTTCTTCAAAGCGATATTCTAAAGGAGCTGGCCAAGCTGCACGAGCGTGCTCGGCAGGCGATGAAGAATATGGCCAAAGCCTTATGGCCTTCCGACGTCCTCCAGAAAGTATGGAGGGGTTGGCTGATCTATTCAAGGGTGCCAGGCGTGGGTTCGAGCTGTGGAAGATATCAGCCTGCCGTGAAGGCGCTCGAGAGGCATGGGCCATGGTGAAGACACGCTATATTGGTCTCGACCCAAACCATATGGCCAGAGTTGGACCGCAGGGACCCGACGGGAAGGAAATTTCCGTAAGCTTGGTATACGACCAAGTGATGACAGCGGCAAAATTTTCACAACAGGATTGTAAATTAGATAGCCTACTAGATGGCATAGAAAGGGAATGAGCGTTCGATTTGATGTACCCATGTACTTTATGACCGAACTTATCTCCTGCCGAATTGTATGAAAGTTTTGTCATCGCAGACCTTCGGCTTCCACCTCCGAACCAAAAAGTTGGAGTGTTTCTGCATACTATGTTTTGACTAGTAAACAATTGGTATTGTCGAAAACCAGGCAATCTGGTCATATTGCTCAAACAGACAAACTGTGTTCGGCGGAGTTATGTTATATTACTTTTTAACATAAGAAACATCTTTCAAGAAAAATAGTTCTGTTAGGGGTTCCTTTTCTCAGGTTGGGCTTGTATCTGAAGTACAGATAGCCACTTTTATGCGTTATTCTGAAAACATCATGTTGAATATATGCCGCCCAATTATTCTCTTAAGAACGCTAACTTTCAGCTTCACCCGTGTGAGGTACAGCGTCGGATAACCCGGTTGTAGCAATCGCAGAGGCACTCCCTTTACACCCTAGCCGAACAATCGGGAACGTAGGGTACAAGCACAGGAGCGAGGCAACCCAGCTTGGCAAAAACTTAAGTCATAGAGGTGCATAAAATGGTAGAAACAACAGATAGTATGGACACAAGAAGCTTATGAGCTTTGTAATAAAATGTTTCTTTCAAAAGAAGCCCCCATGTATGATGGGATGTACACATTTAAAGATGCGTACTCCCAACATGCGGTTTATCCGAACACACGGTATAAGGAGAGAAAGGTAAAAAGGTTAAAAAGAAAGAGAAAACAGAAAAAACCTAGTTTTAAACTTAGACCGAAGGAGGCCGAATTAAACATGGGTTCGGCTCAAGGAGATTATCCTCCACATTGTGAAGGCGATAGGATCCTCCATTAAGGACTTCATCAATAATGAAGGGGCGCTCCCATTTGGGTTTGAGCTTATCCTTTTTCTTCTCCGGTAGGCGTAGAACAAGTTCTCCAACGTTGTATGTTTTAGCCCGCACTTCTCTGCTTTGGTAACGTCTGGCCTGTTGTTGATAGAATGCGGAACGGGCCTTGGCTACATCGCGCTCCTCTTCAAGTCCATCCAGGTCGTCCTGCCGATCAAGTTTGGCTTCTTTCTCTTCGTACATGCGCACTCTAGGTGAGTCATGAATAATATCACAGGGTAATGCGACCTCTGCGCCGTACACCATAAAAAAGGCTGTGTATCCGGTCGTTCGATTGGGCGTGGTCTGGAGCCCCTAGAGCATGGAATCGAGTTCCTCAACCCAGTGCTTATCTAATTCTCGTAAAGAGCGCACTAGTCTGGATTTAATACCACTCAGGATCAGACCATTCGCCCGTTCGACTTGGCCGTTCGTTTGGGGGTGGTGTACAGATGCATAGTCGAGTTTAATGCCCAACTTAGCTCACCAGGTTTTCACCTCATCAGCTGTGAAGTTAGAGCCATTATAAGTGATGATGTTGTGCGGGATACCATAACGGTGGACTACGCCTGATATAAAATCGATCACTGGTCCAGCCTCAGCTATTTTGACTGGTTTGGCTTCTATCCATTTAGTGAATTTACCCACCATGACGAGTAAGTATTTCTTTTTGTGGATTCCCCCTTTAAGGGGTCCGACCATGGCAAGCCCCCAGACCGCAAAGGACCATGTAATGGGGATTGTTCTTAATGCGATGGGAGGCATGTGGCTCTGATTGGCGAAGAGTTGACAGCCCACGCAACGTTGGACAAGGTCTTGAGCGTCAGCTCGAGCCGTAGGCCAGAAAAAACCTGTTCGGAATGCCTTGCTTCAAGGGCGTAGGCTGCAGCATGATGACCGCCGAGACCGGCATGTATCTCTGCCAAGAGCTGCCTTCCCTCCTCTTCGGAAATATATCTTTGAAGGACTCCGGTTGTACTTCTTTTGTATACTTCGCCTTCATGTACTCAAGTGCAAATACCAACTACACACCTTTCAGTTGTACTTAGTTCAAATACAATACTAAGACTAATCTTTATTCTTCAAATACAATACTAATCAACGTGGACCTGTTTTGGTTCTTTTTGACATGTTTTCTTCGTCTTTTCTTTTTCTTCTCCAAAATTCGTGAACATTTTCTTAATTTGTGAATTGTTTTTTAATTTGTGAACTTTTTTTGAAATCAATGAACTTTTTTGGAATCAATGAATATATTTTTTAAACTCGATGAACTTTTTCTTAAAAATCAATGAAAATTTTCAAACATTTCAACTTTTTAAACCAAAACCGATGATTTTTCCAACATCAACGAACCTTTTTTTCCAAGATCGATGAATTTTTTTATCAAAATTGGTCAAATTTTTCCTAAATTTGATGAAGTTTTTTTCCCCAAAATCAAATATTTGTTTTTCAAAATTGATGAACTTTTTTGAAAGTTGGTCAAAAAAATTTCAAAATTTGTTGAACTTTTTTTTTCAAATTAATGAACAATTTTCAAAGTTGGTGAATTTTTTTCTGAATTAATGAACTTTATTCAAATCCCTGAACTTTTTTTCAGTTTCATGAAATCCATGAACTTTTTCAGATCCATGAACTTTATTCTCCATCTGTGAACTTTTTTAAAACTTGTGGCCTTTTTTAATTGTGATGAATTTGTTTTCAACCTATGGGCTTGATATCGCTAGCTCCCCTAGCACGGATCGCTAGCTCCCCTATCTACTATCATTTCTACTCTTTTTTTTTGCCTTTTTTAAGGGGCTCTTTTGTCTTTTATAACTACGCACAGAATGTTTGGACATTACTAAAATTGTTAGCAAAGGTTTAGGCATATAAAAATTGTTCATGAATCTGAAAAAATGGACACAAGACAAAAAGATCGCTATATTTAAAAAAGTCACGGTATTCAATATTCGTTTACGGATTCAAAAAATGCTTGTAGATTAGAATAAATATTCGTCAATTTTTCAAAATTGCTATATTCAAAAGTTGTCTTTAGATTGAAATTATGTTCACGGATTGCAAAAATGTATGCAGATTTAAAATATATTCATATATTTAAAAAATGTTCACGAATTCGACAAATGTTAGTGGAATCAATAAATTGTTAGGGTTTCAAAAATTGCACGCAACTGCACAAAATTTCATGAACTCAAATTCTTTTCATTGATTTAAGAAATTCTTCACATATTCAAAAACTGTTTATGAATTCAAAAAATAAATCACGAGTGAAAATACTTTCAATATCTTAATTTTTGATGGATTTATAAAATTCTTACGGATTCAATAATTGTTCATGCATTCAGCAAAATGTTCATAAATTTAAAAATTGTTTGCTTAAAAAATATTCAGTTTTAAAAGGTTCATAAATTCTGAAAACTGTTCAGGAATTAAAATATATTAGTGAATTTTCAAAATGTTCACAAAATGAAATCAGGTTCACCAATTCGAAGAAAATCATGGATTGAAAAATTGTTCAAGAATGCAAAAAACGTGCTTAAAATATTTGCATATTCAAAAATGGTCAAGACTTCAAAAAACAATCGCAAATTCATTTTTTTGGAAAAATGTCTTTGAATTAATAATTGTCAAGTATTTAGAAAAATGCTGATGTAAATCCGGAATATAGAAGAGAGAAATAAAACCGAAAAACCAATGAAAATGAAAATTTGAACTAACATATAAAGAAAGAAAAAAAAAGGTGAAAAGGACAGAGAAAAAAAGAGAAGGAAACCAAAAAAATGAAATCAAAAACAAACACAAAAAAGCGAAAGAAAAACAGGTGGAAAAATAAAGAAAGAGAAAAGAACAAAAACAAACAGTAGAAAAAACATATGGAAGCTTTCCTTAATCGACGTGGAAAGTTTCCAAAATCGTTTCCACATAGAATGAATGCTTTTGTCGTCTTGAACCATGGTTCCGCGGTTTCTAGATGGACTTCTTATTTATCTTGCGTAGCGAGCAAGCTCTATGATACGTACCGCTAAAAGCGACACATATCATTCGAAGGTGAGCCATTAGAGGGTATGTGCATGCATGCGCCGGAACCTTTGGAACCATTCTGTGGATTCAAAAATGAGCTCAGATGCAAAAATATTCGTGGATTTGAAAATAAAATCTGGGATTGGAAAAAATATCCATGAATTTGTTCATTAATTCAAAAACTATTAACGAACTTGAAAACTATTCGTGGATATAGTTAATCATAAATTGTGCATTAAAATTATTCTCAAATTTGAAAATTTGTGCACAATTTTGTGGACAAAGTTTCATAAACTATCTCTATCTTTGAAGTCTAAGGAAAATTATCAGCATTCACAATAGTAAATCAATATCATCAGATGTATCATGTTTTTTGAACCAATAATCATCTCTTAATTTTCAAACACATGAAGATTTTTTTGCGAAAGAAACACATGAACATATTTCAAAGATAGACATACACCTAATGTTCAACCACAACCTTTTAAGAAATATGAACATCTTTGCTAAAATTGAAGAACATTTTATTTTAATATACAATTCCTCCTGAATTTTTCGGCATACCGATTTTTTTGAACTATGTGAATTCTATTTTTCAGCATAACAATTATATACATAAATAATAAAGCAACTTTTAGTTAAAAAGAATACATGTTAGTGGGTCGCACCAAGTGTTGGCTCATGTCGAAGCGATGCAGGAAAGAGCTTCCCTAATGCCTAGTACAAGAGATGCACCGTTTTTTGCTAAAAAAAAGAGATGCACCATGTAGCACCCTCAGCGCCGGTTACATGCTACTCCCTCCATTCCTAAATATAGGATGTATAGTTTTTGACACGGAAATTGAAGAACACACATGGAGGGAAAATTTCACAAGTTTTGGGCGACATTATACATGACTAATTGACATGAGAAAATAGAGGAGCTTGCGTGATATAAGGAAATGTAAACAAATCTCTCAAAAAATTATCCAAACGAGTGGTGCAGCGCAATACACCTTATATTTCGAATTTTTTCTCAAAAATCTATACACCTTATATCAAGGAACGGAGGGAGTATTAAACAAACCCATGCACAAGCCCCATCTGTCTTGCGGGGTTGGCCCAGTTTTTACTTTAACCTTCAAAAAATGGGTGTTCGTGAGATTCAAAAAAATGCGATAACCAACTAGGACACCTCACCTTCTGTGCCAACATTCTCTTTTTTCTTCTTTGTTCCGGGTAAAATGTAACACTAAAAAGAGGACTCTGGTTCTTTTTTTCTTTCAGTTTTGTTTGGCTTGTTTTTACTAGCTTTTTATTTTCTGCTTTCTCCCTCC
>NC_041385.1:30764065-30768126 GCF_002162155.2 Triticum dicoccoides | reverse complement strand
GATATTAACTTTTAAAAGGCGTGAATTTGTTTAAAAAATTTCACATATTTTTTCAAATGTGCGTTTTTTTATTTTTTATTTCTAACTTTCTAGTTTATAGTGAACATTTTTTCAAACCCGTGAGCTTTTTTCAATTTTTTGCAACTTTTTTCTCAAACCCGTCATTTCTTTTGAAACCAATGAACTTTGTTAAATCAGTTTACTTTTTATACAGACAATGAACTCTTTTTAAATCCGAGATTTTTTATCAAATCCATTAAGATTTTCAAAGTTGTGAACTTTTTTCAAAATTGATGAAATTTTTTAAAATATGTTTTTTAAGTCTGTGAACTTTTTCAAATTCGTGATTTTTTTTCAAAACCTGTGAACTTTTTCAAAATTTTGGAAAGTCTATGGTCAACTGCGAGTGGTGAAAGGTTCAATGGTCACCTAATGCCCGAGCAAGGAGAGTTGAACGAGTGCGATTTTTTTTGTCAGCGATCAAGCTAAGCGATTGGTTTTGCTAAAGGGGCCAGCCCGAACAACCTCGTTGGAGGTATGATTCCGATCTTTGAATCGAATTGGATTTTTTGTGTTAAAGTGAGGGCGATGAGTGGGGAAGGAAGCTGACGATTTTATTAGTGTGTAGGGTGGCCCCCAGAGCTGAACAAAAGCTGTCCGTTTCAAGACCGGGAGCTCTGACAGTTTCTACTTAAACTATGTGTTCAGCTATGTGTTCAGATTATGCTATTTTATTAGTAGCTTTCGGTTTCGATTCGCCCTTACCTCGGAAGCACGTGAGCGTCGCATGGCAAAACTGGCATATAAGGCACCAATGAGGAGCTCTCAAGAGATACATAGTGCGAGGTAACAATGGCTACACGGCAGAAGGTCAGGGCAACCGATCTAGCCCAGGTGGAGATTGGCAGCTAGGAATGTAAATGATACAAATAATTTACGCTTTGAGTCTACACGAGAAGCACATATATGTCTTCACGAGATGCAAATTTGTGCCTCTCGTGAAAAAAAATATTTTTTTTCCTTTTTCGAGACGGAAGAAAATATGTGCCTCTCGCGAAAAAAGGATTCTGAGCCTCTCATGAAAGAAAAAAAACACATTTTTTCTTTTTCCTAGAAGCACAACTGAGCCTCCCGTGAAAGTAAATCTGTGCCTCCACGTGAAGTAAATATGTGCCTCTCGTGATAGAAAAGAAAACGTGTTGCTTCCACGAAAAGTAAATTTGTGTCTCTCGCAGGAAAAACACGTTTCTCACGTGAAATAGTTTTTTTTTGAAATTTTTGTCCAAAACCTAAGAAAAACCGGGGACGAAGAGCCGAGAAAACAAAAAAAATCATCTAAGAGCCAAAAACACACACAAAAAAAATCTAGAGGGAGCGGCCAGCATGTGACACGTGCCGGTGGCTGAGAGCGCTCCAAGTGACGCTTCCAGCCCACCAAAAGTGCCCCTTGAGGGGCTCCCCAAGGAGTACTCGTTGATTAGTTGTTCTCGGAAGGGAGTTCAGAACATTTTTATGAGGGTTAATTTTATAAATGCCACTCCAAATCTGGCGATTCCGAGAAATACCACTGCAATTTCCAAACTTTAAAAAATGCAATTTCATGCCATTTTAGTGGCATTTTTCGAAGTCTGGAGTGGCATTTTTTAAAGTTTGCAAAAATTGCAGTGGCATTTTCCAAAATTTGGAAATTACAGTGGCATCTTTATGAATTGCCATAATTGAAGTGGCATTTATCTAATTAACCTAAATGATTCTCTTCTACGTGCTATTGAAACTTGAGAAGAGGAGTGGTACACGTGCTGTCACCGCCCTAGAATATTATAGTGTAGTTAGTTGTAATAGTTGCACTAGAAGCATGCATGCATCATGTTTAAATTCAAGAATTTTTTTGAAGGAAATTAATAGCCTCAAACTTTAATAAAAGGGCAAAAACCCAAATCCACACACTCAATGTTTCCAAAATGTTCTTATTAAATGTTGATATTTCTGGCAAGAGTTATGACTCCAACCAAATTTTGTGAACATTTTTAAGAATTGTAGTTGGACACTAAATTTAAATCACTATTGTATTTGGATCTTTTCTCTAGCATTATATGGAGATTTCCAAAGGAAAAATGGAGATGCGAGAGCCACGCGACCGCGATGAGGCCTACACTACACATCAACACTACTTTGATCAAAACAACTTCAAGACACCAAAACCACACGGTATTTAGAATTGACGTGCATGGTTACACGATTCAAGTGTTTTGAGACCAACTTTTCTGCTAGGAACAACTCTCCATCGAGGATGACATTTTTAGCTGTCGTCGCTTTTAATCAAGCGGTATGTACATACTACTATTGCTTAAGTTAAACCTGGACAAAAGATTTGACTCTGTCTTATATCAGGTTCCTCAAAAAGTCAAGTAATTGGATTGTACTCCCTCTGTTTCATAATATAAAAATGTTTTTCAAGCTAACATAGCTTTAAAAATGTTCTTATATTATGAGACGGAGGGAGTAGTTGATTGGCGTTCTTCTCGGTTGGTCTCAGCTCCTGTGAGTAGTTGATTGTGCGACCGTGCGAGTCGCTTGCTCGGTGCGCTCCTGAGGCATCTCGAGTTCTCCATGTCGTATCCTAGAAAACGCCCCATCACGTTCCAGAGTACTCGCCGAGGTGCTGCAGCTGTACAAAGAAAAATAATGGAGAAGGCCCACCAACCACAAAGAAGGAGAGTAGTCTAGAATACGGTAGCACCTTCATGGGCCGAAAATAGAAACAAGGAGAAGCTCGTGGAGCCAGCTGAAAAGCGAAACGTAAGCAAACGCTCGTCGATTGCAGAGTGCTTGAGATGCTTCAAGAGCAGCACCTACGAGGCTATAAGTAGCTGGCCTGAGTCCCATCGCCCTCCATCCCAACTCAAATCAGCGTCAAGCAAAAGCAGACAGCATCCTACCTGCGGTCCGATACAGATTTTCCCCCGAGCTACAACCCAAAGCAACATCGACAATGTCGATCGTGAGGCGGAGCAATGTGTTCGACCCCTTCGCCGACCTCTGGGCCGACCCCTTCGACACCTTCCGCTCCATCGTCCCGGCGATCTCAGGCGGCAACAATGAGACAGCTGCGTTCGCGAACGCCCGGATGGACTGGAAGGAGACGCCTGAGGCACACGTCTTCAAGGCCGACCTCCCCGGCGTGAAGAAGGAGGAGGTCAAGGTGGAGGTGGAGGACGGCAACGTGCTCGTCGTCAGTGGCGAGCGCACAAAGGAGAAGGAGGACAGGAACGACAAGTGGCACCGCGTGGAGCGCAGCAGCGGCAAGTTCGTGCGGCGCTTCCGCCTCCCCGAGGACGCCAAGGTGGAGGAGGTGAAGGCCGGGCTGGAGAACGGCGTGCTCACCGTCACCGTGCCCAAGGCCGAGGTCAAGAAGCCCGAGGTGAAGGCCATCGAGATCTCCGGCTGAGTATTCGGGTCAGAGCCTGTCTGGTTCATGTGTGTGCGAGCTCTGCCACCTAAAAGTATGCTATAGTTGTGTCTTGTTCTTGCTGATCGAGTGTGGCGAGGCATCTGTACTTGTATTGCGTTTCTTCTCCCTGTTGTGTCTGTACTTGTGTAATCGTCAAACAGATTTGGCGATGAATAAATGAGAAATAAATTGTTCTGATTTTGAGTGTGCAGTGCAGACTTTGCATACACAAAATTTGACTTGTTTTTGCTTGTGTTTCGAATGGACAGGATCAGGAGAAACATGGCAAGCGGGAACTAGGTCGCCATCTGCTTAAAGAATGATCGATACACTGAATGTCCTCTTCTGTCTCACATTCAGCTTTCATTCATCGTGGGTCTACACTGATCAATACCCTGAATGTTGATTGTGTGACTTCTATCTCACCTTCGGTTTTCTTTCTTCTTTCTTGAGAAATACAGTTTTCTTTGATCCTTTTGCTTTGAAAAATACATTTTTTTACACACATCCATATCATCACACATATTAACTCAAATGTGACATATCATCTAGTGAAGTTCAAACTTAAGACTTTTGAAAATCTACTATCCAGTGAATTTTTCTTAAGACA
>NC_041385.1:30739057-30763917 GCF_002162155.2 Triticum dicoccoides | reverse complement strand
CCCCGAATCCCTAGTGTGCACCCACTTGTCTCCCCCGACCTCTTTCCCTCGCCACCGTCGCGACAAAGCCCGACCAGCGTTGGTGGCAGTAGGGATCTACTCCCTTTCTTCGCGGTTGGCGGCTGGCGTGGGACGGCGCGGCGGCGGCGCGAGGAGGCATTGGAATATCCCTACTCCCTTTCTTCGCGGTTGGCGGCTGGCGTGGGACGGCGCGGCGGCGGCGCGAGGAGGCATTGGAATACCGCGGGCCTGGTGGCACGACGTCCGCCGTGTTGGGTGGTGGCGGCTCTACCTGGCGGCGGCCATGCGGCGGCGATTTGGGCCCCTGACGGCTTGTGGCGACCTCATCAGGCGATGACACATGATAATCCCTAAGTGTAAGGAATCACCATAGCAATTTTCAAAGGTGGAAATGATAAATATGGAGTGTCGAACCCATAAAGAGCTAAAGGTAAGATTAATATTCTCTCAAATCCTATCTACCACTAATACGAATCTACCTACACCAAACGTTTGCTTCCAACTAGAAACGAGAAATAAAACTATGTTGTGGGTATGAAGAGGATAACTTAGCATGGTATCGGAGAGCTAAAATATAAAAGTAGGTGATGTTATCATAAAATTAGAATATATTACTTAAGTATTATAAATAGCGAGTGTGGAATAATGATGGGTCGGTGTGTGGAATTGTCCTAGGCAATTCATCGGTAGTCATCATTGCAATTTCATATGAGGGAGAGGCATAAACTAACATATTTTCTCTACTTGAATCATATGCACTTTTGATTGGAACTCTAGCAAGCATCCGCAACTACTAAAGATCATTAAGGTAAAACCCAATCATACCATTAACATATCAAGTCCCCTTTATCCCATGCACAACAACCCCCTTACTCGGGTTTATGCTTCTGTCACTCAAGCAATCCACTATAAGCGAATCATGAACGTATTGTAACACCCTACATCGGGAATCCCTCGCTCTTGCGCGACACGGAGGGCATCATAGGACAACACCAATAATAAAACATGTAACTCAAACCAATCTAGATCATCAATCAACTCAAAGACAAAGGAAATCTACTCAAAACATCATATGATGGCAACACATCATTGGATCATAATATGTGGCATAAAGCACCATGTTCAAGTAGGTGATTACAGTGGGGTGCGGGAGAGTGGACCACTGAAAAGAGATGAGGATGATGATGATGGTGGTGGTGATGCTGATGAAGACGATCACCGCGACGATGATTCCCCTCCCGATTGCACTCCGGCGCCAACGAGAGAGAGGAGGAGAGGTTCTCCCCCTTGTGCTTCTTCCTCCATGGCCTCATGACGATGATGACCCCTCCGAGATCCTCCTCCATAGACTCTAATGATGATGGCCCCTCCGGCAGGGTGCCAGAGAGGGCCTAGATTGATTTCTCGTGGCTACAGAGGCTTCAGGCGGGGGAACTTCCGATCTCTCTTCTGCTCTGGGGTTTTTAGGATTTATAGGAAGGGTTGGCGTCGGTTTCACATCAAGGGGGGCCACGGGGAGTCCACGAGATAGGGGGCGCGCCCTCCACCCTCGTGGTGGCCTCAGGACTTCCCTCCGATAGCTTTTTGTTCCAGTATTTTTATATTTTCCAAAAATAGTCTCCGTTGATTTTCAGCGCATTCCTAGAACTTTTATTTCTGCACAAAAACAAAACCACGATAATTCTGCTAAAAACAGCGTCAGTCCGGATTAGTTTTAATCAAATATACCAAAACCATGTAAAATATTATAAACATGACATGAATACTTCATAAATTATAGATACGTTGGAGACATATCAACACATAGGGACGACCCAGACAAGATCAGGTTGATCTTGCGCGGGTTGCTGGTCATGTGGAGGGGGTTGAGTGCGGCCTAGGTGACGGGCTACCTGCTCTACCATGGCCGCCGACTGTGGATGGTGCACGTCCAGGTGGACGAGTAGAAGCGACTTTCTCTGCTTTGCGGTGGCGCGGGTTGCGGGCGGCCACTCTATAGTGGTAGGGTGTGGCAGCGGCCCGGCAGGGGACGACCGTGATCTTCTCCTTCGTTCGTTCGGTGGCTCGATCCGGCGGCTGGAGGCGAGCTTCGTCGGTTGGTGGCAGTGGCTGATCCTTTGGCCATCTTCGGTGACCCGATGGTGGTGGGGCAAACCAGAGAGGATGGTAGGGGGTGTCCTGTCGTCCCGTTGCTGAAAGCTGGAGAAACCAGGTTGGTCATGGCGGAGGTCCGGGTCTCCGTTTGTTGGGATGGCTGAACTTGGCGGCCGTCGTCCACTTCCCCTACCTTGTATGAACTGATTGGGCCATGTCCTCACCAAGGAGCTGTCTATGGGGCTCTGGGTGATGCCTGCTGCCGCTTCACCGGTTGTTGGCGCCCGGGTGCGATGGCGATGGCGGAGAGGAGATCTGGGATGTTAGCGCGACGACCCTGGTGGTGGGAGCCATGGTGCTCGCAAGCGGAGCTCGCAGCTTAGTGATGGAAATATGCCTATAGACAATAATAAAGTTGTTATTATTTTATATTTCCTTATTCATGATAAAGGTTTATTATTCATGCTAGAATTGTATTGACTGGAAACCTAAATACATGTGTGAATACATAAACAAATATTATGTCCCTAGTAAGCCTCTACTAGACTAGCTCATTAATCAAGGATGATTAAGGTTTCCTAACCATGGACATGAGTTGTCATTTGAAAACAGGGTCACATTATTATGAGAATGATTTGATGGATAAGACCCATCCCTTAGCTTAGCATTTGATTGTACAGTTTATTTCTACTGCTTTCATGTATGTCAAATACATATTCCTTTGACTATGAGATCATGCAACTCCTGGATACCGGAGGAGTGCCTTATGTGCTATCAAACGTCACAACATAACTGGGTGATTATAAAGATGCTCTATAGGTATCTCCGAAGGTATTTTGTTGGGTTGGCGTGAATCAAGATTAGGATTTGTCACTCTAAGTATCGGAGAGGTATCTTTGAGCCCTCTCGTTAATACACATCATAATAAGCCTTGCAAGAAAATGACTAATGAGTTAGTCACGGGATGATGTATGACGGAACGAGTAAAGAGACTTGCTGGTAATGAGATTGAACTAGGCATAGAAATACCGACGATCAAATCTCGGGCAAGTAACATACCGACGGACAAAGGGAATTGTGTATGTTGTCATAACGGTTCGACCGATAAAGATTTCGTAGAATATGTAGGAGCCAATATGGGAATCCAGGTTCCGCTATTGGTTATTGACCGGAGAAGTGTCTCGGTCATGTCTACATAGTTCTCAAACTCATAGGGTCCGCACGCTTAACGTTCGTTGACGGTATAGTGTTATATGAGTTATATGTTTGGTGACCGAATGTTGTTCGGAGTCCCGGATGAGATCATGGACATGACGAGGAGTCTCTAAATGGTCTAGAGGTAAAGATTGATATATAGGACAATGGTATTTGGACACCGTAAGTATTTCGGGACGTACCGGGAAGGAATCGGGTCATTGGAAGGGGTTCTGGGCATCCCCCCCCCCCACTACAAAAAAAAACACTTCCGTGATACGGGTTTGTCACAATAGGTCGCATTTTTTGTCATGCATGTACATCCATGAAAAATTTATGACAGAATCAAGATAGTCATACATGTGCTGTCGTAGAAGTGTTCCATGACATTACCAAAATTATCATCACGGAAGTGTCCACTTCCATGACGATAAATCGCGCGTCACAGAAGTGCTTTCGTCAAGGGTGACCAACACGTGGCATCCACCGTAACGGAACGCCGTTAAGCTATCGGGTCGGGTTTTGGATCGGATAACCCGTTAACAGCCCCGACCAATGGGAAGTTTCCACGTGTAAAATTCTTATTGGCCGGATGAAACACGTGTCAGCTCGTCAGTGGGTCAGATAGGCACCTATGATATGTCGACACGTGCCACGACCCACCACTGGCCCATTTAGCTTACAAAGCCGGCCCGTTTGACTTGGTCAACAGTTAATGGGCTGGCGCATGAAAAGCCTGTTAACGGTTTCTTCGCAAATAGCCTATTTTACGGTCCGTTAGGCACTAAAGGAAATCGGCCCAACAACGTCATGCGGCCCGTCGAATATAACACCAGCCCATTTCACTTTCGGCCCATGTATGGCCCACGACGTCTTTTGGCCCATATGAGGCCTTCATATCTTTTGGCCCTTTACAGGCCCACGGTGACTCTAGCCCATAATGAACAGTAATTTTTTTTGTACCCATTAACGGCCCGTGATTTACATGGGCCATTTCCAGCCCGTACGTGTTAGCTTTCAGTCTATTGACGGCCCATACGTTCTTGGGCTCCTTTTCGTCCCTCGATTACTTTCGGCCCGTTACTGGCATGTTCCCCTAATGGGCCAAATTCGACCCATGGCAAGAGTCGGCCCGTTACTGGCATGTTTCCCTAATGGGCCAAATTCGGCCCATGGCAAGAGTCGGCCCGTTACTGGCATGTTCCCCAAATGGGCCAAATTCGGCCCATGGCAAGAGTCGGCCCGTTACTGGCCTGTTACCCTAATGGGCCAAATTCAGCCCATGGCAAGAGTCGGCCCGTTACTGGCCTGTTACCCTAATGGGACAAATTCGGCCCATGGCAAGAGTCGGCCCGTTTCTGGCCAGCCCGTCCTATATTCTGGCCCATTAACGACCCGTTATGCCTGTGAGAGAATTAAGCTTTTGCAGTCCTACAGCCTGTTAACGGCCCGTTACCGTGCTGGGCCGATACCAATTACGCCTGATTACGACCCATGTAGACCCATTTATCCGACGGCCCGAGGCCCATTTATCGACGGCCCGAGGCCCACCGATTACAGGCCCATTTATCGACGGCCCGTAGGAGACCCATGGATCCTACGGCCCGTATATGGCCCATGGGTAGTTGTGGCCACTAGCAAACCAGGGAAAAAGAAGACTAGGAAATAAATAAGGCCCAAACTAACACTGGGCTATTAAGGCGATTGCACAGATTACATCCACTTGGCATCAAAGATCGCCACCAGTGCAAATATAGGGAACACCCTACACTATACAAAAATGGCTTGCTGTTTTCTTCAGCCAGTGGTTGCACGTTAAGAATAAATTTTGTATCGCACCAAAACAAATTACAACTATATAACAAAAGGAAGGTTGGCATAAAACTTAACAGTCTAGCAGATAAATGCACCACCAGAAGTTCAGAACTCGGTTCATTTGACCTGACTGTTACGTTTTCATGCTGTATTGTCCGATGGAACACCATAACCCCCGCCTTCATTTCCCCTAGGCTCCTGAACAACATAGTAAATGTCTGATAGTCTAGTTTCAAAACCATGCATATCTTGACGACATTGAGCAATGTTTCTCCTTGTTTCACAAAGGGCCTCTGTTAGGGAATGGACTTGTGTCTGGAGCGCAGATACAACATTGCTTTGAGCTTGCATATCTTGATCATGAGGCAGTTTGGACGATGTTGCCTTAACAACCAACCCAGTATTACGCAGGAACGTGCTTTTGGCACTGTTAGTGGACAGGTACTGACCCACTGCAGCAAGAGCTGACATTGCGGTTATAGTTGCCTCGCCACCTTCAGAAGGTGGCGGTTCCACCATTTTTTCCATAGCTCGCTGAAAAGTTGAGGTTTTACATTAGTAATACCAGAACAGAAGATATTAAGGAGGCAGCAAAACCAAACAAAATAGCTTTGGTCTATATACAGAACTTATTCTGGTGAACCCATGTAAAATATTAGTTGTATTTTATTGCAAAGTACATAATAAAACCAGGTTCCAAACATATGACCATGTACCATCGCTAATGTATTGTCTATTTCTTCACATTGTATTGAGGGCTAAGGATAAAGAGACGAACTTTATAATACGGTAAGCATAGTATGACATCATTCATATCACAAAACAACTGAGAATAGACAAACATGCAATTGTAGTTGTGTGGGCAAGTCCAACACGGAACTAGATTACGGGTCAAGATCAAAGGAACATCACTCCTCCCTTTTAAACTTTGTAAGGTGCAATGATACGCTAAGACAATTGTGTATAAAATTGAAAAGAGTAATAGACATTGGCTGAAAACCATGGAGTTCAAGGCACAAGTCAGAGTAAGTAGTAGTTAAAAGGCATGAGGATTAAGGACTTACAACATCGGCTTTGACTGGTGTAGTCATGCCCTTCTTCTTGCTGGTGACAGTCCTTGAAGATTTCCACAGCATTTGGTTCAGGTACTTTTTGAGCGGGCTTTCCTCTGCATTTCGAACAAGTCAATATAGATCTGATAATATGGTACAGCAAAAAGAGTGAAACAACAGCTAATTACAAGAGCCTCGCAGTGTGCAATATAGCTACGAGATCTTGTCGTCTGTTGGAATTTCACTTTCGTACGGTTGGCCTTGTTGTTTGAACAGTTCACCTAAAAGAAGTTAGATTTGTGTGGCACATGCGTCAATAGGGCTTCAACATGTGATCTGATCACATATATATAATGTACCTGATACTTCGGATCAGACCAGTGTTTAACAAGGCCCCTCCAGTCTTCATCCGATATATTTTCCACTGGAGATGTTTGGGAAAGTTCACTGTTAGCCTTGCCTTCAAAGTGAGTTTTCCTCAAGTTATACCGATACTGTCACAGAGCAGACTTGAAAACATGGGTGCAAGCTTGTCTGGTTGCATCATCTTGGCTATCCAACTTGAACCTCATCTGTTGAAAATTATGGGAGTCACATTATCAGCAACCTAGAAAGTATGGGACAGAGCAAGACGATATTACTAGTTTCCATACATAACCATACTTACAAATAAATGGTCGAGGAAGGTGTTGAACTGGGTTTCGTCTTTGTCATTCCTGTACTAAATCCATGTTGGGAGGATACGTACATGACACCTAACGGCAACCACTGCCTCTCATACTAACTTGGCTGACTCTGTAGCATCACGTGGCCTTTTTAAACCTAGCTCAAAACGGATCTTCATTCTTCCTCCTCTAGATTTAATTAACCTATCGAGCATTATCCCTGATGTTTGTTTCCTCTTGCGCCTAGGTGCTAGTCCAACAACAAAAATAGGAAGTGTTAGTGTACATCAAACTGTGAGACTACATATAAAGAAGCATGCAACTGTAACTTGACTCCAACAACTACCTTCTTGCTGTTGAAGCTCACAAGGTTCATCTGATATTGCCAACTCGTCTTGTGTCAAGAGTGCTTGGGAAGTAGTGTCAGGTGGCAAGGGAGCTTGGGAACATGCTGCTAGCTCAGTTGACCCACGAGTATGTCGTGCAGCTGGTAGTACTGTGGTAGGTGTTGCAAGAACTAGGGCTGTCTCTGCTTGTTTGGTGGCAACTATTTATTTCTGTTTGGCTTTTTTTGCAGTTCGTGTAGCATGGGATGCCGTGTTTGTAGAATTTTCCGCTGGACTTTCACCTTCTATTGCACCATCAGTACCAGCAGAATCTGCAGGATTCATCCGCTTCTCATTCCCTGCCATTCTCTGTTTCTTCCTCTTTCTCTGTGCCATGTTAAGTCAAGCCGACAAGAAACACGAATAAAATTTAGTTCTTCAGAACAAATTGATGCGTGATGCAGACGAATAAAACATTGATGTTAGACAACCACATGATAGGAGGATGTAATATGTATGAAAAACAGGACGAAAGAGATAACCAGAACTATGATGTGTAAACTAAGAAGAAGACATTTCACCAAATTAGAAGCAATGCAATGGAAGGTAGACACCATATGAAAGATGCTACAAATATCACTCTGCCAAGTTAGCAGTGTCTCAACATAAATGGCGTTTAAAAAAATGTGAAGCAGTACAAGAAATAAATCATATGCAAGATGCAAACAACATCACACTACCATGTTAGAGGTCTCTCGTCATTAGTGCCATTGCATATTCATAGCATTGCATATTCATAGCTTATGATGTGTAAACTAAGGAGAAGGCATTTCACCAAATTAGAAGCAATGAAAGCTAGACACCATATGAAAGATGCAAATAATATCACTCTACCAAGTTAAAATTGTCTCGTCATAAGTGCCATTTCAACAAATTAGTAGTACAAGCTAGAAAAGAATGTGAGATGTAACCTATATCACACTCCGAAGTCAAACGTGTCTTATGATAAGTGATTGTTGCAGGTTACACAACAGTAGTAATTTGATGTAAGAACATGGTGTGATAGACAGATATTGTATGTTCTAGAAACAGGAACACGTGTCTTATTCAAAGTATAATGTGTAAAGTAAGAAGATGGAATTCAACAAATTTAGAAGCAATACAAGCTATACATCACACATAACATGCAACCACATATAACAGTGCCAAGTTAGAGGGAGCACCAGTGATGCTGCACTAGGGGAGACGTGCTCGTCATAAACACAGCTTTGTTGAGTGTCTATGCATGTGTTGTCTTGGAAATCATCTTGGGGGTGTGGAGGAGTAGAAACTGTAGAGGCCCTCCGTTTGGAAGGAGCACCTTTATCCACTGCCTTGCTAACTTCCTTCCGCTTTATTGATTTTGAATTTTCAAGTAAAACCGATAAGAAAAAGCAATAAAATTCTCTCTTCAGAACTCATTCATGCATGATACTGACAATCACTACTTTGATGTAAGGCAAACACATGATACCAGGATGGAATATGTACGAAAAATAGGACGACATGGCATGTTCACAACTGTTTGTGTAAACTAAGCAGAAACCATTCTAGCAAATAAGAAGCAATGCAAGCTAGACACCACATGAAAGATGCAACCAATATGACTGCCAAGTTAAAAGCGTCCCATCATAAATGGAATTTCAACAAATTAGAAGTAGCGCATGCTATAAATCATATGAAAGATGCAACTAATATCGCACTGCATATACTAAAGGTGTCTCGTCATATTGATTGATGCGGGATACAAAAAACAATAGTTTTATGTAAGGACCTGCTTAATAGACAGATGTACTATGTACTAAATATAGGAAGGCATGTCACATTAACAGGTATAATGTCACATTTATAGGAGTATAAGCTAAGCAGACTAGCACATGCAGTTTAACCAGATTGGAAGAATTACAATCTAGACACCATATGCAACATGCAACCACATATCACACTACCAAGTTAGAGCAAGCACCTGCAATGCTAGTGTAGGGGAAATGCTATAATCAACTACAGAGCTACGTTCACTATCTTCATCTAGCATTTCTGTTTCTTGAGAATCATGTCGGGAGGCTAACGCTGCATTCTTTAAATGAGGAGTAGTCCCCTTGCCTGCCTGCCTCATCATAAGTGATTGATGAGGGATCCACAAGAACATTAGTTTGATGTAAGAACATGGTTAATACACAGATGTACTAGTATGTACCAAAAACAGAAAGGCATGTCATATTCAAAGGTATAATGTGTAAGCTAAGCAGATGCAATTTAACCAAATTGGAAGCAATACAAGCTAGACATCCGGTTGGAGTGGTGAACATGATCATCTAGGACCTGAGAGCGTGGTGGGAGGCGGGATGCTTCGCCACCATCGCGGCTTTTTAGTTGGCTTCCAGGTGATGCCTGTCTTTGCTGGGCTTGTCACTGGCTCGGCCAGTGCCCTGACTAGCTATTTGTCTTCTGGTGCTCACGGGATGGTGGTTCATGTAAAAAATATCTTTCCTTATCTTAATAAAGACCGACTTCGGCCTTTCGAATACAAGATAGACACCAACATGCAACCACATATGACACCGCGAAGTTAAAGCAAGCACCTGGGATGGTGGTTCATTGCGAGCGAGGTCATCAACTACAGAGCTACGTTTACCGTCTCCATCTGCTGACACTGCACCCTTTATAGTGTTGTAACGTGTCTTGCCTACCCGTATACCAAGCTGGAGCGACTTCTCTCTTTTCTTTGCTGCTTCTCTTTCGGCAGGAGAGTCTGAAATACCCTTGCATAAAAACACAATAGTGAGAGTATGGGTGAAGTGTGTGCAGAACTAGTGCACTGTAAAAGTAGCAGATAGCAGGTGGCTTAAAAATAAATGACAGGAGACATATGATAGCTCTACAACATTGCATGGCAAACAAAATTAGATTCTACTCCGTATGATTTTGTGATATATGAGCACAGGAAATGCAGGTACTCCTCCAGCACACCACCACATGTGGTCATATCTAAGATAACAGTCGACTGGAAATAAATAGGACAGTCGATTTTTTTAATGAACTGTCCGATCTATAAAGAACGGGCAGATGGCCTTTGTCTACCTCCCGCCAGTCACTGTTGACGATCTTTCACGAACCGCCAGCGACCACCGGCCCAGACCTGTGCCTCCGCCGCCCCGCCCTCCCATCGACCTCACACCACCGCCGTGCTTGGCAGGGCCCCCAAGCCATCCCTTTAATCCCGGCCGACCTCCAGATCGGGCGCTAGTAGCTCTAGGCCACAGACGCCCCTAAGATAAACACCAAGGCGCTGCTTCCCCGGCGTAATAGTCGTACTAGCGCCTGTTACGCCGGGGAATGCTTCCGTTAATTGGGAATCAACTGGCCAGAAATTAAAATTCAGGGGGGTGACGGACCTCTAGCTAAGGTGAAATGGTATATGAGGAGAAACCTTGTGCATCACGAGTTACTAGGAACATCTAGTATCAAGAAGAAGCGGTAAACTAGTGTCTTATGTGGGATGAATACCGTGCAAGCAGAGACGTAAGATTTGCACGAATAAGGGAATAGGAGTACCTTCTTCGGTTGCCGGTGTGGTCACCACCACATGTCGTGCCGATCTTCTTGTTTTTACCGGGGAAACCGATGTTCTGGAGGGTGCAGGCTTGGACGAACCCATGGCCAAACTGTTGACTGTGTTGCCGTGGCTGTATGTCGGCGGAGGGGAAGCAGATCCGAGGCGGCGAAGGACGGCGTAGCAGGAATAGCTCCGGTGCGGCGGAGGGTGGCGAAGTTGGAGCGGCAGCTATGAGGCGCAGGACGGCGTGGTTGAACTGGCTCGGGTACGGACGACTCGGCCTCGGCTTCAACTACTAGCCGTGGAGGGCATTGCGGTTGAGGTTGCGGTGGACGACGACATCGGGGTATCGGCTCCAGCGTGATGGAGCAGGGAGGCGGTTGATGGGTGGGATGGGGTGGCGGACGGAGGACGCCGGGGTTTCGCGGCTGGTGGAGAGGTAGTTTTGGCAGCCCACGGAGTACAAATGGGGAATCGGACGGGTGGGGGGAACCATGTTTTGGTCTGGGACGCGCTTGTTTTTGGCTTTTTTGAACAGAAGATGGGACGGGCTTGTTTGAAATTTGGGGAAAGTACAAACTTTACCCCCCTCTTAAATTTTGGACCTACTGCGGGTCGGCGGTAGGATGGTAATCCCAAGTGTCCCAAATAGTGGGCGGGAGCGATTTCGGCCGCGCGCATGTGTGCTTAGGCGGCCATTGTGTATGAATGTTTTTCGGAGGTGGTTGCATGGCGTCTAGATGAAGCTACAAACCTACCCTGGTTTAGACCTTTGGACGTCGGGCCGGTAGGTTTCACAGGTCGGAGTTATTAGAAAAGTAATTTCCTTGTACTGCCAAACATTGGTCTCACGCGGTTTCGAGCGAGTAGATGCTCTTTTGGCGCTTTGTTTGAAATTTTGAAACACGAGCATTCACGTTTAGAGTACTCTTAAACTATGAGGATTGACCTAAATAGACAATGTTATATTTGACCTTGTATGTTTGAAAACCTCATTAAATTATCCGCTTCCTTTTGAATTTTGACACTTGAAAATCCTATAACTATGATTATTTTGGAATGGAGGAGCTAAATTTGAATCTATTTTGTACACGACTACATATGCTATTATGTACAAACTCAGAGCAAAGATTGGTACCCCATAGTTTAGGTATGGTTTACAAATGCCATGATATCAAATTCAAATAATTGAATGGACTTCATGTTGAATTCGATTTTTTAAACCACCTTAGGTTGAATTCAAATGTATACTAGTTCATAGGTAGCTATTTATAAATGTCCATTGTGTAACTTTCGTATGTATAATGTGCTTTACACACACAACATGAACTATACTTACGTTTATATTCGATTGCTAAAGCGATGCATTGTCTGGAGTTCAAAATACTAACTATGTGGATCAATTGTGTCGAATAATGATATAGACATGCTCAAATTCGATAGAATCTAGATGTCTGATGGATCAATGACCGCTCCTTACATGAATTGTAAATATCATGATCCCATCCTAATATTTGGATACAATTTATATCTTTAATCAATGTGTAGAGCAGTCTTTTACATTTAGTTTCACTCTCCATCGGTGGTCTCTCACACATGCTCACACACTCTCTCCCGAGGTGTCTTTCTCGCACACATTTTCTAGATATAACCCTCCCTCCCTCTCCTAACCATTTACAACTGTTTTCACTAACCTTTATCACAAGCACTCTTCCTCTCGCAAACATACACACGCACAATCCTCATCGACCCTTTCTATATACATGGACCAGCCTACGTGTCTCATGTACGCACATTATCTTTACGCCTGTCTCTCACGCATTATCTCACACCTCTCTTCCTAATCGACGAGTATGATTCTAGCAGAGCATTCTGTAGGATGCCCCTTAAAGTTAGGTTGGATGAATAGTAATATCAGAGATAGAGGGGTTACCTTAGTCCGAGAACCTAGGGTTACAAATCCTAGCTGGCTTTGTCAGTGGACACAGAGTCCTTCACAATTCTGCTATCTTTGTCTTGTACGACTAGTCATCCATGGGTCTTCCTAAATGTGTCATGGGCCGACCAATGTGGCGCAGGACGGAACCGAACAAAGGGCCTCACCTCGACCCACCGGACCTCACGCGGTGACACACCCTCTGCCCCCACGTCTCATTATCTTCTCACACCCACACATACCAACACAAACACCACACACACAGAAAAATTTTCCTGGTGCCTCTATTCCCTCCCCCCTTGCATATACACACTCAAGGGAATGAAATCTCTTATTGTAACGTCATATTTGTCTCTCTCTCTCTAGACCACCCTCATTTCTCGTGCTATCTCTCCCACCCCACCCCCCACCCCCCCGTCGGCCCCTCTATCCATGCCTCTCTCGAATATGTAATACACACACATACCTTTCTAGGCCCCGCCAAATGCATCAACTACACATTCACACATGTTACATCACGTACCCCATTGATCTAAAAAGCCCTCTCTTCACGTTTATTTCGCATACAACATTCCTCTTGAATAAAGTGTGGCCAAAAAAATATTTTAGAGTTTCTACATATATACAACATTACAAAGTTATATGGAGGAGTACGAACGCTAATTTGCATTGCATTGTGCCCACAATGATATTTATTCCGCACTGTGAATTTGTATATTTTTATACTATATACAAAGTTAGTCATAATAAAGAGAAACGAAGAGCATCTCTCTCTCCATCACATACCCCCCCTTGTACGGCCCTTTCATGTATGCACACAAAACTATCTCCATGTCCTCTAAAAATAAGCCCCCAGAAAATTCACGCGTGTTTCATCTTTCTCTCGTGATATATGCAATGACGATCATTGTATTTGAAGTGAAAGCACGATACATACATTGGACTTCATAATCCACTCATTACGGTCACCGTTTACGTTTAGTGGTTATTATACAATCACGGGCTCACCGTAAAACTTTGTATTTGCTCATGACATGACTAGTTGACCAGTTGAACGCTCCACGTGGCACCTAATCTAGTGTTGCATCACATTATCTCACTAACATCGTGCCCACCTGTCGACTTGTATCTACTCTACATCTACACTATTATAAAATACTTAAAATACACTCTTATAAAAAACAGAGTTGATGATGATGGTGTGCCTGCCATCTTGCAATATAGGCCGTGCGATTTATATCTGACGGATAGGAAAGAAACTATGGCAGTTTTGCAAAAAGGTACCCACACACCTCTCCCCATTTGCAAATAAGGCCTTCCCTCGTTCATCCTTTTCTCTCACAAGATAAACAAGTCATACAAATGCATCTTGATGTTACGTGCAACGCACGGGCATCTTGCTAGTAAGAATGAAAACAAAGGACAAAAAAAATTTGACGGTGGTGCGAAGTCATGACCGCGGGCACAGCGGACAAGGTGGCCTTGTATTGGTATGCTGAGCCGTCTGTTTTAACACACAGAAGCTGGTGTGGTGATTATACACACACGCACGCATGCACACGAACTCCATCCACGCAACACTCACACAAACACATGCATCCACGCACGCACGCAACACTCACACGTACACACGCAGCCACACACGCACGCAACACTCACACGCACACACGCACGCATGCATGCACACACCAGTACACCACACGAGCAACACACACTCTCACGCTCAAGTGCTCAACCTACACGTGCATGCGCACACATTAGGCCCTGAAGACACATACACAACCAGGTGATTCCCACGCACGGGTTGGAGCCTTGTCGCGCCTACGTAAATTTGTGTTTATCTGACCTTTTCCCTATGCGAACTGACAGGTGGGGACCCACAAGGAACGTGGTTAATTTAACTAGTCAACATGGCGCCACGCAGACTATTTGGCCGGTCAACAGAGTGCAATCTGATGCTGAACTATGAGCAAGTGACCGGATAATCACCGCAAAACGTATATAGTGACCGTAATCAGCTTATTATGAAGTTCGGTGACCGTACTACGCTTTTCTCTTGGTAGGCCCTCCAAAACTACATCTCTACACGTTCTCGCATGTTACATCTAACAACTATGCAATACAACACTACTACTACACTCTAACACAATAAATCATATGTGTTTTTAGTTTTACTAGATATCATATTTAGATATATTAAAACTGAGCATCATCCCAGCCCTCTCAGGCCATCAGCATTTTTAATTCGTTGGATCGCCATTGCTTTTGTGTGTTAAACGTTCTTGAGCGTCCGATCTGAAGTTAACGCTATGTTTACGCGAGCTGGTCTAACGTCGCACGGGCAGCTACTCCCGTAGTTATTTTGGAGCCATGTGGTTAGTTGGGCCAGTTTACCTGCTCGGCCCAAGCTAGAGAAGGCCCTCTCCTACGAGCGCTTCGCTATTCCTCCCTCCCCTGTCACGCCTCTTCCTATGGTGATGCCGGCGGCGCCGCACCTTGCCGCGCTCGACACAAGCCTCTCGCTCGCAGAACAAGGGCACACCACCACCGCCAGTCAGGCAGCGCCGGATCCTCGTGGAGCCGCGGTAGATAGCATGGTCTTGTCGCCACGCTAGGAGGTGCAGCAGCAGTGGTGAATCCAATCCATGCTTAGATTGTTTTTTTACAGCCAGACCCAGCAGCAGTGCCACAATAATTTCGAGATCCGCTGGCAGTACATGCTAATTATATTGTTTTTATAGTCCAGCGGCAGCGGAAGATCAGCATCGTGCGACCGCTGCCGCTGTTGCTCTAGCTCAGGCCGTGGAGGCCCAGGGAAGAATAATGGGAGCCTTTCCACGAGGTTCAATATGCTCGAGAGAGACACAGGTAATTCAAGTGAAAACTGATGCACCATTTGGCACTTGCGATCCCCCTGGTTCCACGTAACAACTGTAGTTCTTTTTTTCATAGCCTAATTGTGCAGCCCCTTTGATTTATTTGCATGCCATTTTCAGGTATAATCCGGATGAGATGACACACTTGATTGAAAAGGAAGGGTCCCAAGTTCTTGACAGAGCTCTAGACTGACAGATTGCAATGACATTGACAACTGATAAAATATAAATCCATAGTCCTAGCGCTGCCCGGCTCGAAGAATTCTAGAGCTGCTGCCTCCTCGGCCTTCTCTGGACAGGAGAGAAAACATCTAGCCGCATCTGAAAGAGATGAAGAAGGGAGCCATGCTCGAAGGCAAAGCTATCGTGGTATAGTTTGTGAAGCGTGCTAAGGAGCTTCATCCAACCATGGTAACATGTTGGTATCCGATGAGACACAGTTCCACATGGAGATGTCCCATCAATTGTTCAGACAAGAAGCCGACACTTTGTCTCTGGAGCAATGTGTGGATAATCAATACTATTCTAATGCAATGCTAACCTTGCAGTTGACAAATCAACATCAATGCTAATTTGTTTTCTCCAGGCATATATTTTTTGCATCACGATCGAGTGTTAATATGACCATTGTAGTGTGCCTTACTTCTGGTAGTCATTGTGCTGATATAGTCTATATGGGGGCAGAAGCATGTTGGTGTTGGCCGCAATCAGGTATTGCACCTTTATGGCCTGAGCTCAAATATTAAATTTCGTTATCTCGGTAATAAGATCCCGTTCAATTCTAATTGAAAGCATGTACAAAATGTAATTGGAAAATTGGTGTGATGTATGCACATTTTGGAAGCTGATATTTCATGATTGGTGGTAGGTACCCATATCTCGCTGAAAACATTTAGACATTATAACTAGAAGTAACCATTGGTAGAAGTTTCAATCATTTTATAATTGCATCATGATGCTTTGCAAGATGCAGGTTCTGATGATGTGGCCATATGATCTATATTCAGGTGATATCTTTCAGCTTAACATGAACTAGGTTATTTTAATATTACTTGACCTTGATCCCCTAAGTATCATATCATTCACTGATGTGATTTTGATTTTTGTAGTTCACTTCTACTACTATTACTGGTGTGGTTGCGTTTCTTCTAAATTTGAAATGGGGGGCGTGGAGGTAGGGTTTTCAATTCAGACACATTGGCATGCTGCTCGACCCCTCGACCTCACCACCCAAATACGCCGGATCTGAACTTTGTTGCCCGTTCCGGTATCTTCAACCTTCTGTAGCACCATATTGCGTGCCCTCAGATCTCATTAGTGTTGCTCCTGTTTGTCTTTCCTCTAGGTGCTCAAGTTCTTTATATGTATGTTTTCTTAGACCAATCCTATAACAGGTTTGATGTTTTTTGGGTCGTGAATAGAGGTATAAAGATAACAGGTGGGGTCCTAAGCAGCATATTGGCTCATTGCACAACAACAATATTCACAACTGCGGTAGGTTGTCCATCTCATTTCCAATTTTACATTAGAAAAATATTGCTTAGTCAAAGAAGATTAGCTTCCACATTGTGTATCCTGGACTTGATTTTCTATCTTGAGTTGGACAATAAGATGTTGAGTGTAAGCATTGTGCAAGGTGTTATTCTAATTAATTTCCTGCATGTTAATTCACAATTAGGAGGGCTCTGAATTTCTGTTCTGTCACTTGATCGGCGATGTAGAATGCATTATGGTGTCAAATTGCTTTCTGGAAAGCACGCATTTTGTATTGCACAATTGCTTTGTGCAAGTCTCATCTCAATGATGTTCTTATTTTTGCTATTATGCATAACTTGTCTTTATTTTGTTCATTCTTTAGTTGTTGAATCAAATAGTCTGAACTTATTGCTGATATTTTGGATGAAACAAGATCATTTACTCATTGCAAAGTTGCAGATGGACTAGAGTGGTATTCAGGCTCATATGATAATCTTACATGCAAAGAAAATCAAATTGTGGGTTTATATTAATATCTGATTAGTTGTATCTGATTATTTTATTGGTTTTGTGTCCATTCCTTTTGCCAATGTTTGATTACTATATATACCCACTACTGCATGTGTCTGTATGGTGCTATGTAGTAACTAACTACCTTGTTAGCACTCCTGTCCCATGAAAAGGCCAGTAGTATACACAACATGTACACAATCTAATGTTTATTATTTTTCCTAGCAGTAGTGATTAGTAGTATTTGTTGTGTACATTGTTGTGTATGTTATTCCAAGCCAATTTGTATCCATGAACCTTGCTTTTAGCGAGTATGTATGTGATGTCTGTTGATTACTAACAAATACATGGTGTTATTTATGCAAATTCTATATGTTTTATGTCATAATATATTTATGAATATTCCTACCATTTCATTTTATATATAGAGGGGCGCAGCAACACGCGCCACCAATGATCTAGTTGTTACTTATAATTATTCAGTTTGCATACATTAAAATTGCCTTTGAAATGTATGGCCAGTATCATCTACCGCGCAGGAAAAATCCCGCCCTTTCCTGTTTAATCGGGTTTGTATCGATGGATCGTGCGAAACAGCAAAACTATAGTACTATACAGTACAAGTGACAATTCACTGGGCCCTCATGTCGTCTACTCCTTCGTTGTAAGAGTGGAGCGCTCGCTTCCATAAATCTTCTAGTCCCTTTCGCTGACATGTGGGATATCAAGCTACCGGGTCCACGTGCCATACCGGAATACAGTGCAGAGCAGCCGGGGTGAAGCACCCCAGTCATGGCGCCGGCGTAGTAATGAGCAATGAGGCGTCAAATCACAAAGCTGCACCTTTCCCGTAGTTAAGTTGGAGGGACGAAGTAATAATGCTAAAAAAGAAGTTGGAGGGACGAAGCAACCATCATTTCACTCGTTGCCGAATCTGCTTCTCCCTCATCTTCTTCAACTTAACCACGTGTTGCTTCTGTCGTTGTTCTGCCTCATGTGGGACGCGGATCAGCTTGGTCGATTCTCCCTCATCTTCTTCAACTTAACCATGTGTTGCTTCTGCCTCATGTGGGACGCGGATCAACTTGGTAAAGCACTGCCACATGGGACCGCATGTTAGCAAACCGCCAGGACAACGTCCTCCGAAAATAAGAAACCTCCCCCGCCATCCGCGCGGCAAAATCACCTCCTTTTTACTAATATTTGATTCTATAATTTTTTAGATCAATATAATTGAGATTTGTATAGATAGCACACAGGAGCAAACCAAGTGGTACGGTTAAGGGCATCCACAATGTGTAGCCAAATGTGAAAATAGCTTTTGGCATCGTGGAAACTATTGTGGACGGCGTTGCCAAAGCCAAAAAGATGGAACCAAAGCTCCCTGATTGATTGATTGAAGGAATAGAAAAATGCAACGTCTCTCCTCTTTCTCCCATGCTTGGACGCATGTAGGAGTAGTACAGTATAGAGCACAGAGTCTACTCCCCTGCCCCTTCTATCACAAATCACAAAGCAGTGAGGCGTCAAATCACAAAGCATGGACGAAGCAACTTTCATTTCACTCTTCGATGACTCCGCTTCTCCATCGTCTTCTTCGAGAAACCATCTCACCGCACTAGTACTCCTAGTAGTAGTACTACTACCTCCGTCCGGGTTTATTGGTCCCCATTATATTCCGTGCCAAATTTTGACCATAGATTAAACTAACAAAATGTTTACGCATGTCACCAAACATTATATTTTTGAAAACTATGTTCAAATACGAATCCAATGAGATAATTTTTCTTGACATGCATTAACATTTTGTTAGTTAAATCTTTGGTCAAAATTTGACACAAACTACAAAGGGGAACTATAAACCAGGACGGAGGTAGTAGTAAAGGACTTCCTGGATGCAAATAAGGCGGTTGTCTCGGCTTGCAGGTGACACTTGCGAACGACTTACCGTGGTCTCCCTCAATGGTGTTCTCCGTCGAACGCACTTCGTCAAACCACAAAAAAAAGTCGTCGACGTCACCGCAATGGGCAAGGAATTCAAATATAGTTACTACCTCCATTTTTTTGTACACAAGGCCAGTATATCAAAATTACAATTTGCAAAGGGCCACTAACACTAATCAAGGCAAAATTGATGGGGTTACCAATCAAGGACATTAATATCCCCTGCATGCATGCGGAAGTGAGAAGGTTCGTTTGCATGGCGCTGCATTAATCAAGCGATGAGGAGTGAGATGGTTAGCTCTTTGGTCTTTCGAGAAAAAAAATACGCATTAATTGATACGTGAAACGAGGATTTGTATCGAAGGAAAACCCCGCCTTTCTTTTTTAACACTAGTACTCCTAGTACGTACTACCTCCGCCCTGGTTTACCTGGTTTATAGGTCCCTTTTATAGTTTGTGCCAAATTTTGACTAAAGATTTAACTAACAAAATGTTAATGCATGTCAAGAAAAATTATCTCATTGGATTCGTATTTGAACATAGTTTTGAAAAATATAATGTTTGGTGACATGCGTGAACATTTTCTTAGTTTAATCTATGGTCAAAATTTGGCACGAAATACAATGGGGACCAATAAACCCGGACAGAGGTAGTACGTACTTATCCTGTTTGGGTCTAGGCCTTGCATTGCCAAACTTCGCCACACATTTTTGCCAAGGTTGCCTAAAGTTTTCAAAATGAGAAGGAGGTACACTTGCGCACGGCTGTCGCGGTCGCACCGCACCCTCACACGGTCGCTCCTGCACGCTGCGGTCGCACCGCACCCTCACACTTTGCTCCTGCACGCTGCAAACCCAACCAAGGGAACGCACCCTCACTGACACGTGCTGTCGCATGTGAATAAACCAAACTCAGCCATCCTATCGCTGACACATAATTTTCGTTCATAGAGTATGTTTATCCAACCGGAGTATCCGTACGGCCCGTGCGGTGGTCTGTTGGGGAAGAAGAAGAGGTGAGGAAGAAGGAAAGAAGGGTTAGGAGACGTAGGATATTCATCCAACCGCCTGAAATGGTAAACTCAGGCGACTTGCATAACAAATAGTATGTTTTTGCACAGCAAAAGATCCATAATAATAAAAACAACAACATAAAGAAAAACTATCACTGCTCGCGGAAAGAGACGGCCTCGTCGTCTTTGGCTGCCGGCGCGAACCAGCTGTCGCTGCCGACGTGTGTCTCCGCACTGTGGTTGTCCTCGACCTCCAGCTACTCGTTCAAGCGGAGCGTGCGGGCGCTCTACACGGATGAGAGCACAGCCCAGTTCAAGTCGAGGACATCCGGTTCCGTCTACAGGAGGGCCTCGATGGCAGCGGCATCCGCGCGCTCCGCGTCGAGTCGAGCCTCCGCTGCCCGGTTCAAGTCCAGGACTTCCGGTTCCGCCTGCAGGAGGGCGTCGATGAGAGCGGCATCCGCGCGCTCCGCGTCGAGTCGAGCCTCTGCCGCCTGGTTCAAGTCCAGGACTTCCGGTTCCGCCCGTAGGAGGGTGTCGATGAGAGCGGTATCCGCGCCCTCTGCGTCGAGTCGAGCCTATGCCGCCCGGTTCATGTCTAGGACGTCCGGTTCCACCTGCAGGAGGGCCTCGATGGCAGCGGCATCCGCGTGCTCCGCCTCAAGTTGAGCCTCCGCCGCCCGGTTCACATCCACGACATCCGGTTCCGCCTGCAGGAGAGCCTCGATGGCATCGGCATGCACGCGCTCCGCGTCGAGCTGAGCCTCTGCCTCCCGGTCCTCCTTTAGTATCGCCATGTTGAACCGCTGGTCTGCCTGCACCATGGCGGACTCGGACGCCGGCACGAAGTCGACGTCCATCGTCTCATACCCATCGGGGCCTTCTGCGCCGCGACCTCCGCAGTGAACATTGGATCGGCTTCCTCCTCCTCTTAGCTTGGCTCCAGAGAACTCGGGATTGGCCCGCCGCAAAGCGAGCTTGGGAACGGAGGTCTGTGGCGCCGACCGCCGCCGCGATTTCTGCGCGGCTCTCCAGCGTCAGCATCTTGTAGTAAGTGATCTTGCAGCGCACCATGGCTTTCCGGCGAACTAGGGGACGCTTGATGCGGGCTAGGGGATCGAAAGGTGGGGGAATGGGCTGGAGATTTGGTGTGGTTTTAGGGCAGTGGCTGGCATAGGCCGAGCAGTGAAGGTTCTGGTGTGAATAGTGGTTCCAATGACGACCGGTCAATCGGTTTTGACTGTACATCGCTCTTGTCGCATTCGCGTTGCAGCCCGGCACGCTGGACCCTCCATGTCGCTCACCGAATGGAACGCGCTTCGTCTTGCGTTTTTGCTCGCTTGTGGGACTGCAGTTGAGAGCAAACCGACGTCCCTCCCCTTCCCCCGTCCGCGTCATTTATTATACCACTACTCCCTCCGTTTTATGCGGAGTAAATAAAAACAGAGGGAGTATACTACGGATGAGGATCCCCTGACGTGGCCGAACCCATTGAGTAGTTGACATGTGGGGCCTAGCAAGCATGGGGTCCGCCAGTAAGTGACCAAAAGGGAGGGTAAGGCAGGGATACCTACGTCAGAGGATCCACTTCCACTATACTACATTGACCAAATGTTAGAGTAATAATATATGACATGCAACTTACACAAATGTTAGAGTAATAATATATGACATGCAACTTACACAAAGAATACAGGGTCTAATGTGTTTTTCGAGGCTAACTTTGACCAAATGTTAGAGTAATAATATATGACATGCAACTTACACAAAGCATATGGTCAATTTCGTATGTGAAAGGAGTTTCCAATGATATAATTTTCACATTATACATCTCATGCACTCCCTCCGTCTAGGTGTGTAAGTCATCTTACGAAAACCAAATAATCCCAAAACACGTAGGCGCGGTGCATTAACTTCTACCTCGTTTCTTGTTTCTTGACATATGAACCAATAGGAGATGAGGGTGTGCATGCTTTTAATGACCTGAGACTATCAAACATGACATGCAGTGGTTAGTTCATTACATGCAATACTATTAATTAGCAAATAAGCATTAATGTCTCTCGTTTTCCCCTCCTCCTTGGTCACGGTGCATAGCCTAAGATGACTTACTCACCTATGTGAAAGGAGTACTATTAATCTTGTCAATAGTCAAATTGGAAACCATCTCGAGTACAAATCTAGGAGTACGCACGAATCTAACAATATTGATTGGGCATTGTTGAATGTTAATACCTTTTTTATCATAGTAGAGATACTTTGACTACACATAAAACTTATATGTAAGGTAGAAAAGATAGGAGGGAGTATATTGTACGTTCAAAAACGAAACGAACATTGAATACTCTTTATATATGATTTGCGGATGCTATGATCACCGGTTCAAAATTTTGAATCCGCCTTAGGTATCACGTGCCCCCACTCGTTCCCTCTCGATTTCATCTCGGGGTTCGGAGATCTATTGAAAGAGGACTAGGATGGGTACATGCGAATGATACTCGGCGGAATGTTCAAATGAGGCATGCGGGAGGATGGACTCGACTGGAGGGCGGCATGATCGATGGAGAAGAGGGTTGGAGAGGAATGAGAAATAAGCAAACGCCACATGATTGCACTTGAACGACTCAAATAAACAATAAGTTGTCTCGCTTGGCCTACATAGTGAAAGGCCTAATGTGCAACGCGGAGCACTGACGCTCGAATATGGCCGGGAAAACAGGGAAACTGACATGTGGGCCACACCCGTCGGGACGACGTAGCGCAGACTAGTCCAATGGAGGAGCTGGCCCACGACCTCCTCGCCACCGACAACCGTTCATGTGGGTCTTTGGGGCCAACAACGGGGCGCAGCTCCAGCACCGCCTCTGGACACGGCGACCGCGGTGAGCGACACGCTCATATTGTCGATAGACACGGTCGGTTTCAGTGTGCCGAGGGTGGCGTTTGTGCTGTGGCACGACCAACGGTATGTTTGGTTTGTGCCCAAGGTTGTCACATCAAAGCATTGGGTAGCCAAAATTTTGGTTGAGGTATTGGTTGCCCATGATTTGGCCGACATTGGCAAGAAAAATGAACTAGAGTTGGCTAGAGTTCATTGGCATGCCAAAGAAATGGCAACCATCCAAACAAAGACCAATCTTTGGGTCATGACCAAAATTTTGGTAAGGTGCACTTTGGCCACAATCCAAGCACGGGGCGCCGCGACGCGTCCGCGGAGTGGTGTAGCGCGGCCAACTGCATCCTCTGGACCTGAGACCATGCCGGGTCGTCTTGCTTTTTCAATGACATGCGGGAATCGCATTTGAGCAAAGGGCATCTCCAACATTGCCACGACCGTAGCTTACTACCCTGGCACACCAAAGCCCTCGTCCCTCGCGCCGTCGCGCGGTGCGTTCCCAGCCGGCGCCAGCTGCCCGCATTCATGTCGTCCGTTCGTATGTCGTCGTTAAGAGGCTCGGTGCCCGAGGAACCAACTCCTGCGACTTAATGACGCACCCGGACGCTTGGCCTCACCGGAATGCGCTACTTAAAGCGGCAACGCCCAGCTAACCTCCACACCATAGCGCATCGTCCTCCTACCTGACACCACACCCGCCATGACCGCAAGTGCGAACGCTCTGCGGGAGAGCTTGTCTTCGGGGATGAAGCTCGAGGTCGCCGCCCTCACTCAAGTCGCCTCTCGCGACGCAATAGTGGCGTAGCCGGACGCGGACGTGACCGCACAAGCGGTGTCCACGCTGGCGGCCGATGACGGGAGCACCGTCAGCCACGCGTCCTACTTTCCGCCGTCCAACGTCCGGCACCGCCGAGGTCGGGGACTCCTTCGAGGATGAGTAGGGAATGGGAGGCGACAGGGCATGGTGTGCCAACTGGCCGGTTTGTATCCCGTGTTCTACTCTTCCTTGCCGGAGACCGCACCTTCACTTCACGGGTCTTTAAACCGAGACAAATCTAAAAAACCCAACTAAGCCAACCTCCCAGCATATCGCGCGGGAAAAGACCCGGCCGCGCCGTTTTAGTCGGGATTACCAGATTACTAGTAGTAGTATTGATGGATCACGCGAAGCAACATTTTTTTTGAGGGGGCGAAGCACCTAGTTTAAAAGGAAAAAAAGGCGGTACACTCACAGCACTCCTGTCGCGGTCGCATTGCACCCCACACACGTTCGGTCCTGCACACGGCTCACGCAAACGGAACGCGCTTCGGCTTGCCTCTTCACTGACACGTGGGACTGCACTTGGTAAAACCGACCATGCGCCAAACTCCCTCGGCCCACCGCACGAAAATCCTCCCCCCCCCCACACAAAAATTCCCCCCAAATTCGATTCAACCGCCCTTCGGCC
>NC_041385.1:30729196-30738779 GCF_002162155.2 Triticum dicoccoides | reverse complement strand
CCATTCGCTCCGCCAAAGCTGCCCTCCCTGCCGCGCCGATACGTCGGCGCCGCGGTTCGTTGAGGGGACGCACGGTGGTCCTCTCGCTCCCACAGTACGCTCTCGTAGACTGCCGTCCTCTACCCGCGCCGCCACCTCTGGCTACGTTCTTGTGGAGGCGCACGGCGGTCAGCGCCGCCACCGCTGGCGACGTTCGTGTGGAGACGCACGGCGGTCAGCTTCTCCCACGGTACGCGCATTCTAGACTGAGGCCCTGTTCATGTCGGTGTAGCGTTGAATGTTAGTTGATAGATGTTGTTAATCTCACTGTTTGCCGAAGTAGTTTACTGTCAATATGCTCTGCTTAAGAAGCTTCCTTGCCCTGTTCTGCACTCAATCTGCTTAGCTGAGAAGGCATGCCAAGGCCGATTAGTTGCTAAAATATCCTGCCATATATTTATTGTGACATAGATTGCCATGGTCTAGTATCCAATCTATTAGGTGAAATAGCTCTACACCGTTTTATACTCGATCTTTGTTGCTGCGATGGCCTTCGATAGTTCGATGGCTGTGTGCTCGGGCTCATTGACCGCTGAAACAACCTGCCATAATTTAGCACTCAAATCTGTTTGCTAAATTAGCTTTACATATATTTCGTTACTTAGATCTACTCGTCCAAATATCTTGCCATAGCTTTAGAAATCGACCTAGATATTTTTTTTTCTGGACTTCATAAAAAAGCATATATGTTTTTCCTGTAATATCTAGTAGAAGAACTAATTTGTATGTCTAACAGATGGACAGGACTTGAATAACTTCTTCTCGAAGATTCTCCGCTGCATATGTCGAGGGGGTTGAAAACTTCATGAACTTTATCAAAGCTGAGTACGGTGGTTCGAAATCAGATGTGCTCTGCCCGTGTAGCAGTTGTATGAATTCAGTTACAAGACCCCAGTCAACTGTGCAAAATCATCTACACTTGTATGGGATGTCGGTCACATATACTAGGTGGGTTCATCATGGTGAAGCTGTGAACGTCAATGTTATTGACTATGTGGAAGCAGCAGATCACCATATTGATCTGCCTGATGCTCAGGTGGAAGAGGAGGAGGAGGTGGTGGTGGTGGCGGAGCCAGTGAGTTTGACCAACATTGAAACAATGCTACGAAATGCTTGTGCATTCCGTGAACTTTCACCTGCAGAAGAAAAATGGTGGGCCCGCATGTTGGAACAATGCAAAGTTGTTGTCACCCCAGGAAATAAGCTGTCAGTATTCTCAGCTATGGTCACCTTTCTTCAGGTGAAGACATTTGAGCGGGTGACCAACAAATCATTCGATGCGATGTTGGCTGCTTTCCGCAAATCTTTCCCAGATGCGTCTTAGCTGCCACACACCTACAGTAAAAATGAAGAATATCCTTCATGCAGTTGGAATTGGATATGATATGATCCATGTTTGTAAGAATAATTGTGTTCTGTTCCGGAAGGATTATGCCAACTTAAGTGAATGCCCGAAATGCAAATCATCAAGATGGAAAGATGGCGATGCTGTGAAGAGGGTTCCTCATAATGTTCTGAGACATTTTCCAATTACACCAAGATTGCAGAGGTTGTTTCATGATGCTGAAACAAGAGAGGATGTACTGTGGCATTCTAGGAACCAGGAGTACAGAGATCAGAATGTAATGAGCCATCCATCTCATGGTAGTGAGTGGAAAAGCTTCAATGATAAACACAAAGAGTTTGCTGCTGACCCGAGAAACATTAGACTTGGCTTAGCTTCAGATGGATTTAACCCATTTGACCACCAGAGCGCCACATATAGCATGTGGCCATTGCTTGTTATCCCTTACAACATGCCTCCAAATGTCTGCACCAAAGAATCAAACTACATGATGGCCTTGCTCATCCCAGGTCCAAAAAGTCCTGGGAAGGATTTTGATTTGTTCATGGAGCCTCTTGTAGAGGAACTTCAACAGCTATGGAAGGGTGTTCTCACTCGAGACCTATATAGCATCCCACCAGCTGATTTCTTTCTGCGTGCTGTTGTAATTTGGTGCATCCATGATTATCCAGCTTTGGGCACTATGTCAGGGCGAACGGCACATGGTTACAATGCATGTGTTCGCTGTGACAGGAATCCGCTGTCATACGCAATACTTAGCAAGATCTGTTACATTGGACACCGTCGTTTCCTTGCCAAGGACAAGCCGCATCCTAGAAAATACTGAAGACATGTGTTCAATGCAAAGCATGAAAACCTGATGCGCCAAAGAGGCTCACCGCCGATGAGTTGCAAGTGGAATTAGAGAAGGTCAGGCATATTACACCAGGAAACCATCCTGGTAATGGTAGCGGGAAAAGGAAGCGTGGCACGGTAGAAGAGAGATTATTGTTTACCCATAGGTCCACTTTGTGGGACTTGGAGTATTGGAAAGATTTGGATCTGCGGCATAATCTTGATTTGATGCACATCGAGAAAAATATATGTGACAACATTATCAGCACACTTCTTAACATTGAAGGCAAGACAAAAGATACCTTAAAATCTAGGATTGATTTGACACACCTGGGTATCATAAAGGATTTGCAGGTGCAAGATGAAGGTAAACCACGGGATATGGCACCAGCTGTGTACGTCTTGGACAAGGTAAAAAGAAAAGAATTCTGCGAGGTCCTGTCACGTGTGAGATTCCCACATGGATTTGCTTCCAACCCTGAAAGGAGAGTCAGTGCAGATGGAAACAAGGTACAATGGTTGAAAACTCATGACTGCCATGTCCTACTTCAAAGGGTTTTACCTGTTATCCTTAGAGGATTGGGCCGCCCTGACTTATACAGAGCAGTTGCAGAGTTGGGACAATTCTTCAAGGAACTCTGCAGTAGAAATATCAGGATAGATGCTTTGGAGCGTCTTAGAGACAAGATACCAACTATCCTCTGCGACCTTGAGAAGATATATCCTCCAGCCTTCTTTGATGTGATGGTGCATTTGGCTGTTCATCTACCTGATGAGGCACTACTTAGAGGTCCAGTACAGTATGGCTGGATGTACCCTATTGAAAGGCGGATAGGCACTTTCAAGGGCTATGTTAGGAACAGAGCTAGACCCGAGGGTTCCATTGCAGAGGCCTACATTGCTACAGAAGCGTTGACATTCTGCTCAAAATACATTTAAACAGCTGATCAGCTTAGCAAAGAGGTGGGTGAAGACAATCCTGGGCTCAATGTTTTCAATTATTCTGTTTGAGTTACAGGGAAGAGTCGACAAGAGGACAAACCTAAAGATTTGGACAAAATGGTTTGGTATGTGTTGAATAACTGTCCTGAGATACTACCTTATATCAAGTAAGTGCAGTACTGCAGCTTATACATCATAATCTACTAAACTTGCAGCATATTCTTATATATTTAGATGTTTGACGCGATCACTATGTTGTGCAGCATGTACAAAGAGGAGTTACTGCCGCAAAATCCAAGAAACCTTGACAAACTGGTTATGGCAGGATTTGCGAAATGGTTCAAGAACCATGTAAGCTTTTGAAGTGCAATGTCAGTTTTTTTAATATATTGAGTACATAAGATGATCAACTTGTCTATTTTCTAACCATAGGTTAAGAAGATGCGGGAGGATGGGCAGGCAGTTGATGATGCCCTTTACTCACTAGCAATGGGTCCTGATACTCGGGTAAGACATTATGAATCTTGCGTTGTTGGAGATGTGCGCTACAACACCCTTGCATGAGACGAAGGCAGGAAGACACAAAACAGTGCCATCATGAGCACGTATACGTATGACAAAGAGACAACTGAAATGTATGCTAACATAACAGGCATTGTTCAGTTGCAGTATATCTCCAGTTTCGAGGATCATCGGTGTGTGGTTCTGTTGTGATGTTGTTGGTATAACCTGTTTTCCAGGATCGCAAAACCCAGAGCTGATGATTATTTCAAATCCATCAATGTCATGGCGGCGTACCAGACCAACGTGCCTTTTATTTTGGCAAATCAAGCAACACATATATTTTTCTTGGAAGACACATTTGCACGTAGCGATGACTGGAGAGTATTGCAAAGGTTTGAGCAGAGGAATTCCTTTAATGAAGTTGCACAACAAGATGATGCTTACACTGCTCCTAATGTACAAGATAACACAGATGTTCCTAATATCTTTGAGAACCATCACGTCAATGACGCCGGCGAAAAGATTGCCTGTCGTGCTGTGGACATACAAGAGTTGATCAAGAAGAAGCCAACGTTCGAGGACGTTGAGGACGAAGAAGAAGATGACACCATGGGGAATTATGATTCAGACTGATACACATGGTGAAGATGTTGACACTGCTGCTGCGGACGATGATTACATTGCTTTTGTCGTATTTGCCTATTAGAAGACGTTTTTTTATCTACTATGTGAAATTGTGTTTGCTATGACAACTGAAACCTGATGAACATGTTGTTTAGTATTTTGCTGTGAGAACATCACTTGTTATGTATGCTGATTTGTGTTTGGTGATTGTATGACAACTAAAACATGATGACATTGTTGTTTAGTTGTACTCATATTTGGCTGTGAAACTTGAATTTGATGACATAGTTTGTTGTTGGACTGCAATTTGCTCGACATCTTCGAATGAGAACAAAGCTGACCCGACAGGGCCTCTGCTATCTATTTATTTATATGAGCAAAAGGGGATACCCCCTGATTTCCGTTAATAGAAATCATTAGATGTTCACAACACTACGCCCAGCCTGCTACACAGGTTTCATTCATTACTAGTTTCAGCAAAGTGCTCATGTCGTAGACACTGAATACATCACGAGTGCTACATACACTGCAAATAAAGAGATAATCATCCTACAGAGCACATCGATTTTGCCCATTATCTTCACAAGCTTTTTCATCTCCTCATTGATGTCAAGGCCGTTCAGAAGCTTTTCCTTGGCCATGATCAGAGGAACTGCGTCTTTAACCTTCTGCTCTACATCTTCCTATTCTGTCGTTCCTTCAGTTACTTGTCCAACACACCAACCTGCTGGTATTGGGATTCCTCGGCTAACCAAATAATAAGCGTAGTTGCATTCCCCCACATCAGCAACTTCCCAGAAATACAAATCACACGAATCTTCCCTTTTCTGCACGAATCAAATTGGAAGATCATCAACCAAACTATTAAAAAAATCAGCAACTGAAAGCAGCAGAACAACACTTAAACATATTATTACCCCATGATTCGGGCATTTGTAGAAGACTCGGCCACGGTTGCGGATTGTGGTTGAGACGCGACGGATGACTTTGCGTGATTTGCAGCAGTGGCACCACACCAACAGCAGCGGGTTGCGATGAGCAATCGGCTGCGGTGCGCGTGCCGGTGGGGGTGTGATGAGACCCACAGGCGATGGTACGGGTGGCGACTTGGCGCATATCTGGTTGTTGCCTGCTGAAGAGCAGGTGGACGAGCAGCCAGCGGACATGGTTGCTGCGGCCAGAGCTTCTGATGCTAGACAGAGTAAGTAGAGAAGAGGAGAAGCGAATGTTGGATATATCAGTTTCATCACTTGCAGAGTAGCATAGCACCATATATAGTCATAGTCTAGGTTTGGATTCGAACCAGCTACAGGAGCACGTCTTTCTTTTTTCTAAAACTCGGCAACGTCTCTTTACTGGTACACTAGCTTGTTTTGTATGCCTTCCCAAGTCTTTGATTTTCTTTCCCTTTTTTTGCGAGGAAGGAAGGAGGACAAAATTGAGAGTTCCTCGGACTCGAACCCAAGACCTTTCGGTTGAAAACCAAGGGTGCTAGTCACTTATGTGGCGAACATTCCCTGCGAGGAGGACGGCAGACGAACGCATTTTCGTCGCATTTTTCTTCCTATATATAAAAAAGTATGCTACTTGGTGTCCGCTTAGTCAAACAACGATTGTGCCAACCTTGACCGTTCGATTGACATTCAACGTCTGTCGCGTTTCTTCAGTCTCTTCTTCCTCGAGCCGCCAAAGCCAAACCAGCGCCGGCGGGACTGCCTGCTCCCGCCTCCCACGGGTGGCTGTGATCTTCCCCGGCTCCTGTTCGTTCTCGTCCGAGGCCTCACAGTCATCCTCCGCGCTCGCCGCGGCGCCGCCCTCTGGTGTTGTCAACATGGTCAACAACCGAGAGGAATAAGGAGATGACTGTACATGGTGAGGATGACAATAGGGACCCAGCAGCGCGCGCAGTAATTTTGTTTTTTCGAGACAGAGAAGGGTATCAACTGGGTTGTGCGGGACCCGTGGCCTGTCTAGCCCAGGCTTTTATTTCATATGTTTAGCACATGACCAGCCCAGTTTGTTTTTTTCCTTTTCTGAAAAATGGCTAGCCAGCTATTTTGTTTTTTGCAGAATAACCGACATAGGCCTACTTGCTTTTCTACGCCCTGCTGGGCCGGAAATCTTTCAAGACGGGGAGGGATGCATTTTGCCCAGAAAATGGGCTATAAGTAATAACAAATGGGCTATAAGTAATAATAAATGGGCTGTAAAATGAAAAAATACAGCAAACAGGCAATTAGTTCCCAAATATTGTTTTCTTTGGGATTTTGATATTTAAAATTTCATTGTTTTTGTGCGGGTAAAATTTCATTGAATTTAAATTAAGGTATATTTAGATTTAAAATTAATTTGAATCCGGCTAGAAATTTTGGGTTGTATGCTGTTTGGACATATTTGGAGGCTGACTTGTGGGTCTACTAGGTTGACGTGTACTTTGGCTTTGTCAACTTAGTCCACAAACGATTCTAGCAGCAGTGACCATTGGATGTTAATCCAACGGCCGTGCTGCTTCTTCAATATCTGATCTTCTTGCTCTAGCCGCCCAAACCAGCTCCGGTGGGACTGCCTGCTCCCGCCTCCCGTGGCCGGCTGTGCTGCCACACAGGCCGCACCGCCCCACCCTACTTCATTGCTGGCCAGGCCATTCCTCTACTCACCCACACCTCCTGTTATTTTCCGGCGACGGCAGCCGGACAAGTAAACCCTCGTACTCCCCACCGCGGGGGAAACTATTGTCGAGTCTTCCCCGGCTCCGTGTCGTTCCCTTCCTAGGCCTCGCCGTCGTCCACCGCCATGGTGCTCTCGGCGCGGCCTGGTCAACGTGGTCAACGAATGACATCCATCGGCCGTGGACTGTACGCGCAAAATAATGATTCCTCCACCTGACAGCTGGGACCCACCGGAAGGGCCTCTGTATTTCGCGAAAAAATGTTCCCCCGCTGACATGTCGGACCCACCGGCTATATCTTTGCACGCAAGGAAGTGCCTCCTTATTATGCACAAAAAAATGAATACCCACCCTGCTAGATGGAACCCACCATAGTGGGAGGATGACTTGTGGGCCAACTAAGTTGACGGGGACGGAGGGCTTTGTCAACTTAGTCAATATGAACGATTCTAGCTCGAGTGACCGTACGATGTCCATCCAACGACCATAGTGCTTCTTCAACCTCTGGTCTTCTTGCTCCAGCCGCCCAAAGCAACGCCGGTCGTGCCGCATGCTCTTGCCTCTCGTGGCCGGCTGTGATGCCGCGGAGGCCTCACCGCCCCCTACTACTCCCAGCACTGGCCCAGGGTATCCCTCTACTCACCCACACCCCCTGTTATTCTGCGGCGACGGCAGCCGCACGCCGCAGCCGAACCAGTGAACCCTCGTACTCCTCTCCGCGCGGGCTACCGCTGCTGCGTCTTCCCCGGCTCCGTGTCGTCCCCTTCCTAGGCCTCGCCGTCGTCCAGACCACCGCCCTGGTGCTCTCGGCGCGGCGTGGTCAATGACCTACTTCCATCGGAAGAGTACTGTACGTGGAGAGGCTGACAGCTGGGTCCAGGCGGCCGCAAGGAAGTGCCTCCTTATTATGCGCAAAATAATTATTCCTCCACCTGACAGCAGGGACCCACCGGACGGGCCACCTTATTTCGCGAAAAAAACGTTTCCCCCTGACTGTTGGGACCCACCGGATGGGCTAGCGTATTTCGCGAAAAAAACGTTCCCCGCGCTGTCAGCTCGGACCCACCGGAAGTGCCTCCTTATTACGCACAAAAAAATGAATACTCCCCTTGCTAGCTGGGACCCACCATGGTGGGAGACTGACTTGCGGGCCTACTAAGTTGACTGGGACGTGGGCCTTTGTCAACTTTAGTCAATATGAACGATTCTAGCTCTAGTGACCGTACGATGTCCATCCAACGGCCGTAGTGCTTCTTCAACCTCTGGTCTTCTTGCTCCAGCCGCCCAAAGCAGCGTCGGTCGTGCTGCATGCTCCTGCCTCCCGTGGCCGGCTATGCTGCCGTGGAGGCCTCACCGCCCCCTACTATTCCCACCACTGGCCAGGCCCTGCAGCGACGGCAGCCTCACACCGCAGCCGAACCAGTGAACCCTCGTACTCCTCTCCGCGCGGGCTTCCACTGCCGCGTCTTCCCCGGCTCCCCGTCGCCCCCTTCCTAGGCCTCACCGTCATCCACCGCCCTGGTGCTCTCGGCGCAGCATGGTCAACGTGGTCAAGGAATGACTTCCATCGGACGTGGACTGTACGTGGAGAGGCTGACAGCTGGGTCCATGGCCGCAGCAAGGAAGTGCCCCCTTATTACGAGGAAAATAATGATTCCTCCACCTGACAGCTGGGACCCACCGGACGGGCCACTGTATTTCATGAAAAAAACATTTCCCCTGACTACTGGGACCCACCAGCTACATCTTCACACGCAAGGAAGTGCGTCTGGGCAAAGAAACAAAACGATTCACCCCCTGGCCGTTGGGACCCACCAGTGACACCTTCGCACGCAAGGAAGTGCGTCCGGGCAAAAAAAAAGATTCGCCCCCCTGACTGCTAGGACCCACCAGCTACATCTTCGCATGCAAGGAAGTGCGTCCGGGCAAAAAAATGATTCGCCCCCCTGACTGCTGGGACCCACCAGCTACATCTTCGCACGCAAGGAAGTGCCTGACAGTCGGGACCCACCTAGTCGAAGCGTACGTAGCGTTGTCATTCTGGTCGCGAACATGTACGTACATACTGGTCGATGTAGAGGCGCGCACGTGTCGTAGATGTAGAGGCACGCACGTGTCTTAGTAGAGGCGCGCATGTAGCATGTACACGTACGTACAACGGCGAGGGTGCAAGAAAGAAAATACGGCCACGTACGTACATACGGGCAGGGTCTCGAACGCCTACTCGCGCATACGTACATGGCTGGGTCGGAACGGAGAAACATCGTCCTCGTCGTGTTCATGGGGAGCCAACCGGCTGGGTCGGAACAGAATGCGTGGTTGTGTTCATCGGGAGGGCTTGGACGGAACAGGCGATGGAAACGAGGCCTGGCGTACCGCACAACGGAGGAAACGGCCTTGTGTTCGACCGGCCACGTTCGAAACGGGGTCCTGTTGATCGGGAGGGGCCTGGCGTATCGCAAAACGGAGGAAACGGACCTCCTACGGTCGAAACGGGGGTCCTATTGATTGGGAGGGGTGTGGCATATCGCAAAACGGATGAAACGGACTTGTGTTGGAGCGCTACGGTCGAAAAGGGGGTCCTGTTCATTGGGAGGGGTGTGGCGTACCGCAAAACGGACGAAACG
>NC_041385.1:30719983-30728939 GCF_002162155.2 Triticum dicoccoides | reverse complement strand
GACCTCCTCCAGCCTCCACGGGCTACCGTCGACCTCCTCCAGCCTCCATGGGCTCCTGTTCATCCAGCCTCCACCGCGCGCTACTCCACTAGCTACTGTTCAACCACCCCTCCACGGGCACCCCTCCACCGTCTACTGTTCATCCAGCCCTCCACACCACGGGGTCCTGTTCAACCACCCCTCCACGGCCACCCCTCCACCGTCTACTATTCATCCAGCCCTCCACACCACGGGTTCCTGTTCATCCAGAGTGTCGTGGAATTGTCACGTCAGATGTCCTCGTGGAAGGACTTAGTTGTGGAGCCATCGCAACTAGGAAGCTTGAAGGGGTTAAACGGGACAAAGGACACGAGAGGGTTTATACTAGTTTGGCCCCTTACGGTGAAGGTAAGGCCTACGACTAGTTGGGTTGGTATTGATGTTTCGATGACCAGGGAGCGAGATATGCAATGCCTGGCTCTCGATGAGTTGTTTCTTGCCCTAAGCCGCCAGCGGGTCGTCCCCTTATATACACGGGTCGACGCCCTGCGGCTTACAGAGTCCCGGCCGGCTCATAAACAATGTCAGGCTCGGTGACTAGTTAAGTCTACCTTATGATACAAGTAATATTACTACACCGGGTTACTACAACGGGCCTTAAGTCGCCTGCGAGCCTTAAGCTCTCTATGAACCGCCATCTTCATACTTTGTCTTGGGCTTCTCTCTGGTGAGTCCTCTTTGCGTAACCCGGCCCCTCCTGGGCGGTTTACACAAATAGTTATATCCCCAACATTAGGCCCCAGATTGATTTGAACTGGTTCATGTCAATCTTAAAATACCTTATGAACCGCCCTGCAGTCTTTTATCTTGCACAAAGGATTTTAACATGCCGTGACGTCATCATCTAACTCCGGGTTAAATCTCTGTGACATCATCTTCATTAAAGCTTTATTTTTTATGCCGTCACATCTTCAACGGATCTTTGTCTTTATTGATCATCCCGAGAATCGAGGCGCCAGAGCCGCTGGATAATGAATGTTATCTCCTCGTTTTTCGCGCCCTCTCGGTCAGTCTTTCCTTATAAGTAGAGCGACCTAGGTCTTTCCCCTCAGTCATCTTCTTCTTCTCGCCTCCTCCCGAGCTCTGCCGCCGCCATCGTCGAACCTCTCGTCTTCACCGACTCAGGCCACTACATCGACCTGATTCTGACCAGAGATCGACGGCGACCCTCCGCGGCGCATCTGCATCTATTAGTTCTTCGCATCCCTTTCTCATATCTGCATTAGGTCGTTGCTGAGTTCGTCGGTGTTCATCACGGTCTGACACCAAACCCTCGCTAGTTCCTTCCAATGCTCTGTTTAGATCGTCAGAACCACGTAGAACTACTGCGGTGCTTGTCTGTGTTGATCTTGCATGAAAATAGATCTCATTTCCCTTATTCAGAAATCCTCTTCGAACGCATGAACTTCCCTGCCCTATTTTAGGTCTAGAAAATTTCCCTTTCAGAGCAATATCTTGATCCAGAATAATAACTGTTATCTGTGAAACTTGTTTTTATCACCCGGAACACCTCTTCTGGTGAACCCCCTGAAACACAACCGTCGAGGCGTCCGGATTAAATATATGACACAGAACCTTAATCGCTTCTCATGACCCGGAATTTTTTTTGAATTTGTACTTTGATACTTGTAGCGGCTTAAATATTGTTGCACAGTCATCCTTATGTCATTAGGCCCCTCATTAAGCCGCCACTTTAATCAAGATTTTCCTCCCGGGTTAAAATTGAACCGGATCTTCTTGTTTTCCCATAGGCCAATTGATGTGATGGCTCCTAAGGCTACCAAGGCCCCCGTAACTTGCAATTGGGTTCCAGCCACAGTGACCAATAGTAAACTAGCTGAGTTTGTAAAATCTGGGCATCTGCCAAAAAAGGACGCCATGTCATACCGTGCCCCTGACCCGTCTGAAGAAAAACCTCACCCCAAAGCAGGGGAAGTAATAATTTTTACTGATCATATGAGCCGTGGATTTGCTCCTCCCGGCTCAAAATTCTTCAGAGAGGTTTTGAACTTCTTTGACATCTGACCCAATTCCGTGTCAAATATTTTCAATTTTCAAGTCTTCTGTGAGGTGTACCTGGGAGAGGAGCCAAGTCTGCTTTTGTTCAGGGAACTTTTTTATATGAACCGGCAAAATGAACGTGCCAACGGGCCCAGCCTTGAGCTTGGCGGTATCTCAATCCAACGACGGAGAGACTGTCTTTTCCCTTATGCTGAGCTACCGAGTCACCCCAAATCTTGGAACCAGACATGGTTCTACTGTCAGGACACTTCTCCGGCTGATGAAAAGCCTCTGCCCGGCTTTCGCGCCCTGCGCCTTGAATCTACTCATCCGCTACCGGACAAGCTGACAACCCTGGAACGCGTGCCTCTTAACTCCACCATCAAGAAGATTAAAGCTTTATAGGGAAATGGTTTAAACGGCATCGATCTGGTCCAGGTCTGGGTCACTTGGCGTATACTTCCATTAAGCCGCCACCCCGGTTTAATGTGTACTTATAGTGGAGAAAAGACTGATCCGCAACGCCATAGCCCTGACGACTTACCAGATGATGTGGTGGATGCTACAACCCAGTCACTGCTGAAGGAGGGCACTGTGACGAGCAACGCCTTTGGCTTACTTCCATTTTGCAAGAATAACCCGGCCCCTGCGGTAAGTTAGCAGTCGTAACCAATGTTTATGAATATATTATACCTTTCTTGATACTCATAATACTTTATCTTTTTCCACAAGCCGGTAATGACTTCTAGAAGGTTAAATATTACCATGAAGCTGCCAAACAGGCCAGAACGACCAAAAAGGCTGAAAGAAAAGCCGCCAAGGTGGGAACTTCAAAGAAGAAGAAACCCAGCGCCTCTGACTTACCCAGATTGGAGGATAGCTCTTCAGATGAGGAAGAGGTAATCTTTAAATTTTCTTAAGTCCCTTCTTATCACCTGTCTGACACTTTATCCCTTCAGGAGGATACGGGGAACAGTCGAGCAGCCAACGAAGAGGTAACTATAATCTCCTCCGACTCAGAGCCTTTGCCAAAGCAACAGATCCGAAGGGTGACCCAGAAAGTAAGATTTTCACATGCACTTGCTTATCAAGATCCTCAATTTCTTTTGAAGCAACAACATCTTCAGAATCGGAGGCAGACCTGGAACAACAAAGATGTAGAACTCTCCTCCGGCTTACCTGATGTAACCAGAAAGCGTCGGTCCGAGGTTATCTCTGATTTATGCTCCATCTTACCTTTAGCAGGCTTAATTCGTCAACCTCTCAATTCATCTGACTCCAACTATCAGGATACTTCTCCTTCTTCCAGTGAATCCATGCAGTCAAACATGCCGACTTTCAAAACTCCTCCCGGGTAATATAAACTTACGCACTTTTTGTTTTACCTGTGCTTGCATACTCATCCTTCTGCTTTTGTTAATAGCCTGCAAGTGAAGCCCAGTAAGCGGGCAAAGAAGAACAAGCCATCTCAAGACCCGGTGGTCACTGAACCGGCAATTGACTCATCCGTTCCTGATAGCTCCACTCATCCGCCACCACCTGAGCCGGCTTTCAGCATTCCGGTGTCAACCTCTGACCCGCCTGCAGAAGACGCTGTTCATGATTCTGATAACCCGGAAATTCATAGCCTGGTGAAGAGAAATGACCCGGAAGTTGAAATTGTAAAGTCCTAGTTTGTTGAACCAGGGCAGCCCACAGTCCTTGCCAAATGTTCCGCCAAAGATGAGTTTGCCCAACGCCGAAAATCCAAGCAGGACATTACTGATTATACTCACCTAAGCATTGGTGATATAGTCTCAGGCTATCTGAATCAAGTGCATAATAGTCGTGACCTGGAAGTTGACATGGTGAAACAAATACAGCATAAATCTGAGGTATAACTTATACTTTTTATCTAAGCCTTATATATACTTGTTAACTTATCCGGCTTAAAAATAATTTATTTAACCCGGTATAACATAAGGCTTTTAAATTTGCAATACACATTAGTCCCCAAGTGTCAAGTATCCTTACTTATAAGGTGCTTGAGACTTAATATGCTTGACCCGGCAGGATAAAGTTAAATTTTCTTTCAGCATAAATTAGGCCCCAAGTGCCAAGTATCTTTACTTGCAAAGTGCTTGGGACTTGAATGTTTACCTTAGTAGAATCCTTACTATTACCCGGTGTCAATTGCAGGCTGCCATAAGTCAATTTGAATCGGAGCTTGCTTCCCTGAAGAGTCGTCTGGAAACTCAAGAGCTTGAAACGCAAAAAGCTAACTCCAAATTTGAATTTAGTGTCTCTGAAAATGAGAAACTAAAGAAGAATTTTGAGTCGGAAAGGAAAACTTGGGCTGACGAAAAGGCTTCCCTGGTGACTCGGGCCGAAATAGCTGAAGCATCTCTTGCAGAAGCAACAACTGAGCTGTCAAACTTAACACAACAAATATCCCAAATGGTCTCAGCCATCTTTGGTAAGTTATTATGACATAGTTTTAACATGGCAACCGTACAATGACTATTGTAATAAATACTTCCGGCTTACCGTTATGCTTGTGCACATACAGGCTCTAGGAGTGTTAATCTGAAGCAGAACACGCTGATCAAGCTTAAAGTAGTTTACACATTAGTGGAACAGCTATATTCCGGGACACAACGTGCCCTGGCCGTTGTAGCTTTATCAACTCCACACCCCCGCCTTTTGCAAGATGTTTTGAAGAGCCTCGCCTTTCTACCTCAGCGGATCCAAGACTTAAGGCGTTCATCTTCAAGAGCCGGGGCCGTAGCTGCATTGAGCCGGGCAAAAGCATGGCTCCCAAAACTAGACCCGGCAGACCTTGCTCTTGGATATCCGAGTCTAAAGGAAGACGGCAATGGCTTTGATGATCATGACTTCCACGCCTGTGTTAAGGCCATACATCCAGTGGCCACCCTTATTGGAAATGATACTGATCTCAGCAAGTATGCGTCGGCTTATGACAGCAACAACCGGAAAATCCCAAACGCTCCATATGATCAAATCAACCTGATCCCTCCAATTCGTAAGCATACTTTTGCCCCTGAAGTGGACCCGGCCAGTTTAATAGATGATGAAGCTAAATTTAAAGCTTTGAGCGACATTGATTGGGCTTCATCAACTTTCCAGGAAAAAATAACCGATGAAGAAGCGGCGAAGGATAACCCGGAGCCCTCAAGCCCACCGAAGGAGTAAATCGCCGGGTGTTTGGCCAAAAACAATGCTTCATCAATTCAGACTCGGGGAGTCTTGTAATAGTGTAGAGAAAACTGCTTAATGCTTGTCATGCCTTCATGCATGCTCTTATTACTTAACGCTTTTCGTAAGTCGTCGTGATTGTATATTTATGGCCCTTACTTCCTTGGCGTGTTAAATTTTGCCTGCCTTATTCCTGTAATCCTTGAATGATCTTCCTGGCTCATATAATGTTCACCCGGTACTTAAATAACCTGGGGTGACGAATATTAATCCGGCAAGAAAAAAACACCTTAAAATGCTTTCCAGAAGGTATCAGAATAATCAAAATACTTTTATAGGCCTCTGATTCGGATATGATCAGTAAACCGTTCCAAAGGGGTTAAGCTAAGATTCGGATATGATCATATAGGATCAGTGGCGTGGCGATGCCAATCAAGTGGGTATCAACAGCTATGTTCTCTTTGGTTTGAATACGACCTATGTTTGAACAGGAAGCCCCCAAGTGACCATAGGATTTGTTCAATGACGCTGACTCGTATACGATCCACGTCAGACCTAAAGGGGTTAAGCTGTGATTCAAATATGATCAGGAAGCCCCAAGTAGGCTTGGCAAGTATGCCGATCAAGTGGGTATCGACAGCTATGTTCTCTTTGGTTCGGATACGACCCATGTTTGAACAGGAAGCCCCCAAGTGATCATGGCTAGATTCAGATATGATCATAAGCCGGCCCAAAGGGAAAGCCGGATTCAGATATGATCCGGTCCCTGTTGGTTGTTTCCACCACCTGTCAAAAAGACATATACACTTTTTGAGGGTGAAAAAAGGACAAAGGTCCTGCTTTATTACTTTATATAATATGTACATTGTCAAAAAACATATGTATCATAAGAGCTGGTGGCTCAAGTATAGTAAAACCAAAGACGGGTTATGTCCCATGGCCGAATATCACTTAGCAAAACCGCCTAGACTCCATAAACTATGAAGAAAGGTGTATAACCCGTCGGACCGAGGCCACTTACCCTTACGCCTCTGATTGTTACCTTGTTTATTAACGTTGGCCACAAGTTCCGGGTTGTCATCCGCTTTACGCTTATTGTTATTTTGATTCTCCGGGCTGTGCTGTCGGCCCCTTCTACCGTCATTCTGTTTTCCCTTCCCTGTCTTTTCACCGTCAGACTTGGGATCCTTGGTACTATCGGAATCGACATATTTGACCAGAGCCACCATCAGCGTACCCATATCCTTGCAGTCATGTTTAAGGCGCCCCAACTTCTGCCTTAGCGGCTTGAAGCTGCAATTCTTTTCCAATATAAGGGCGGCAGAGCCGGCATCCATCTTATCAGATGAATGAATTATCTCCTTGACCCGGCGTACCCAATGGGTGGTAGATTCACCTTCCTCCTGCTTACAATTCGTTAAGTCCACGACCGTCATAGACTGCTTACAGGTGTCTTTGAAGTTCTGGATGAAACTGGACCTTAGCTCTTCCCATGAACCAATGGAATCGGGCGGTAAACCTTTAAACCAAGACCGGGCCGTTCCATCTAACATCATGGTAAAATATTTAGCCATTACCGCGTCACTAACCTCCAACAGCTCCATGGCCATCTCATAACTCTCGATCCATGCTTCAGGCTGTAAGTCGGCCGTGTAATTCGGCACCTTTCGAGGTCCCTTGAAATCTTTGGGCAGGCGCATATTGCGCAAAGCCGGTACCAAACAAGAAGAGCCACCGGCTCTGGTGGCTATTCCCATCTCAGTAGAAGTCGTTGGATACCCCGGCATATCCCGACGTGCCGTCTATTGAGCCGCTAGCTGAGCCATTCGCTCTTTCTCCTAACGTACTAGATCTTGTACCGGGTTATAGCCTCCATGTTGGTCATAGCGTTAGACGTTGCGTGACAAGATTTCAGATCCTATGTGCATGCTGTAACTCTGACTCCGGTTCTGACGAGGCGGTGCTAGCCAAGGCGGAGGGGTTGAATGAATCCTATCCCGGTTGTAAGAATAGGTCTCCTGCTGAGCCAGGGCCGTCTGGAACAGTTCCCTAATCCTCCGGGTCTCCACTGCTGTTGGATCATCTCCGTCCACTGGAAGAGCCGCCAGGCGTGCTGACGTCGCGATTAAATTCTCCATGGGGTTGGAAAAGTGACCCTCCAGCACCGGCACATAACGTGGCATCTCCCGACGCTGAGCCGGTTCTCCCGCTCTGGATGTCATAAACTGATCGGCACCGGGCGGGTTACTTGGGCCGGCTCCGAGTGTAGCAAAAAGAACCCTATGATCGTAATTCGAAGGTAGCCGGGATTGGGTCTTCTGGTGTCTCCTCCTCATTACTTCATTGGACGCGTTTAAACTCATTGTGAGCTGATAGGCCTCTGACTGCAACCGTTGCGCCCGGGCGTCGAGAGCCGCCCGCTCCGTAGCTAGCCTAGTATCCTCAGCTGCTAAGGCCTCCTTGGCCTGAGCTATCTCCTCACATACCCGTGCTACCTCCGCGTCATGCTCATCTTTGTTCGCAGGGATAACCGTGGCGGTTAACAGGGTCGTAATCTTATCCATGAGGTCTATCAGTACTTGAGCCGGCGGGCGCACAGGGCCTCCTGCCCCGGCTGCTCCTAACCCGGAAGTGATTACGGCCGCTGCTGTAGAATTTTGTCCCGGTTGAGTCCCAGCCATAAAGACTCCTGCCCAATTTGGCGCTCACAGAGGTCCGGAATACTAAGGCCATCGGAACAGCCGCCGAGCGCACCATCTTAAACTTGATACAAAGAATCTGTTGAACCGGTGGACGAATCACCGTCAGAGGGGACAACCGTCTCACCCCCATCTTCAGGACCTTCAGAAAACTCTTCTCCGTGGACGCAGCCCACAGAGGCACGCTTCCTGCCGGGTTGAACTCGGGCGGGTTTCGCACGCTGAGCCGTCTCGACGAGGTCGGTGCAGTTGTCCGGCTCAGGCCCCGGCTCACCCATCCGACCGATAAAGACGTGGATCCTTCTAAAGGGGACCCAGTACCCGTACTCAATTGAGCCAGCGTCGGGGCCCCAGCCTTCGTCGTCGATGTAGATCTTGCCGCGACGACTCTTGGTCATCCGGCCCATTACGTATCCCTTGAGCCCTTCGAAGTTTCCCTTCAAGAACTCAAACCCACCGTGCGCTGGCCCCACGGTGGGTGCCAACTGTCGTGGAATTGTCACGTCAGATGTCCTCGTGCAAGGACTTAGTTGTGGAGCCATCGCAACTAGGAAGCTTGAAGGGGTTAAACGGGACAAAGGACACGAGAGGATTTATACTAGTTCGGCCCCTTACGGTGAAGGTAAGGCCTACGTCTAGTTGGGTTGGTATTGATGTTTCGATGACCAGGGAGCAAGATACGTTATGCCTGGCTCTTGATGAGTTGTTTCTTGCCCTAAGCCGACAGCGGGTCGTCCCCTTATATACACGGGTCGACGCCCTGCGGCTTACAGAGTCCCGGCCGGCTCATAAACAATGTCCGGCTCGGTGACTAGTTAAGTCTACCTTATGATACAAGTAATATTACTACAACGGGTTACTACAACGGGCCTTAAGTCGCTTGCGGGCCTTAAGCTCTCTATGAACCGCCATCTTCATACTTTGTCTTGGGATTCTCCCTGGTGAGTCCTCTTTGCGTAACCCGGCCCCTCCTGGGTGGTTTACATAAATAGTTATATCCCCAACACAGAGGCAACGCCACC
>NC_041385.1:30688665-30719693 GCF_002162155.2 Triticum dicoccoides | reverse complement strand
CCAGAGGCAGCATCGATCGGCTTCAGTTAGCAGCAGTAGCGAAGGAATCGCTCCATCGGGTTCAGTTAACAGCCATCGATCGATCGCTCGAGTTCAGTAACGCGTAGCCTGCAGTGCAATCGCTCGGGTTTAGTTAGAGCCCAACGCCTCGCTCGGCTTCAGTTAGAGCCAACGCCTCGCACACATGCGCGTACGTACGAGAGAAACATGCATCGCTCTGCCCCCGACCTCCCACCGTAACCGGTAACTCCCCGAAAGTTTCCTCCCCCTCGCTTCTACCACGGTTTTTTCCGTCATGGACGGCCCAAAGAATGTCATGCAGCTGCGTCTCCGGCCCGCCCAGGACGAAAAGCCCATTTTCTGTCATGATTTTTTGTCATAGAAGTAGGAGCTCACCACATCTATGATGATACCGGGTTTTGTCACAATTATCGTCATAGAAGTGTCATATGTATGATAGAAAAAAATTCGTATGGGCCGTATGACAGAAAAAAATGTCACGGATGTGTCTTTTTTTGTAGTGCCCCCGGCAAGATATGGGCCTTATGGGACAAAGGAGGGGGACAGACCAACCCACAAGGGGGCTGGTGCGCTCCTTCCCTTGTTTCGCTATCCCTAGGGAAGGAAAAAGGGGAGGGCTAGCCCCTCCTTCCTTTCCCTCTCATGGGAGAAAGGAAAGGGGGGGGGCGCCACCGTCCCCTGCCTTTCCCCGCACTCCAAATCAGGAAAGGTGGGGACGCGGCTTGGGAGGAATCCCAAGTAGGATTCCTCCTACATGGGCACCTCCTTTGGCTGCTCCTCCCTCCCTCCCACCTATATATATGTGGGAGGGGGCACCTAGAACACAGAACATCAATTGTTAGCTGTGTGTGGCGCCCCCCTCCATCATTTACACCCCCGGTCATATTTTCGTAGTGCTAAGGCGAAGCCCTGCGGAGATCACTTCACCATCATCGTCACCATGCCATCGAGCTGACGGAACTTATCTACTACCTCGACATCTTGTTGGATCAAGAAGGCGAGGGACGTCACCGAGCTGAACATGTGCAAAACACGGAGGTGCCGTGCGTTCGCTACTTGACCGGTTGAAGCACGAAGGAGTTCGACTATATCAACCGCGTTGTGAAACGCTTCCGCTTACGGTCTACAAGGATACATAGACACACTCTCCCCCTCGTTGCTATGCTTCTACATAGATAGATCATTGCGTGTGCGTAGAATTTTTTTGTTTTCTATGCAACGTTACCCAACACTTAGGTGTGGACCAACAATCATGGTCGTGTGGCGGCCGTGGTGGTCAGTATTTTAGGCAATCATTCGTGGTCTTGGAGACTATGAGGCGGGTGGGGGATTAATTCCTGTCTGGCTTGGAGCAGACCGACGACGAGGACATTTGAGGATGTCCATGAAGGCATCATCGCGGCTACTCTCCTCCTTTTGCACTAGGCGAAAATCATGATCCTTTGGATTGGCGGCGGCTACTCTCCTCCTTTTGCACTAGGTGAAATTTACACACCCTTTAGAATCATTTGGACTAACAAAACCCTCAAGGTATATCATGTAGACGTCCCAGGTCAAATTTCTGTGAAGGAATATCGTTTTGACATCCATCTATCATATATCGTAACTGAAGTTTGCACCAATTGCTAAAATACTCCAAACTGATTTAAGCATCGCCACAATGAGATGATCTTGTTATAGACAACTCTTTGAACTTATTGAAAAAGATTTGACACTAGTTAAGCTTTATGTATATAAATAATTGGATCTGTGTCGGTTTATAGATCCATTCACATTCATTTGCCTTTACGCCTTCGGGAGAGGGTCTACCAAGTTCCAGAATTGATTTTGTATATGGATATTATCTCAAATTTCTTGGCACTTAGCCAATTCCTTAGTTAGGGCCCATCATTGCTCCTTTGTATGCCGCATGTTTATCGGTGTTAACAACAATATCTTGTCTGCATACCATAATGGTTTGCATAAGTTTTTGCCTAACATGTGTGGTTCAGTTGCTAGTTCGACTGAAGTCTCTACAACACATGTAGGGGATTCTTTATCGGTCGCAGTAGAAAACTTTGGAACTACTTCCAACAATTCTCTACTTTGACTTGATAATGAAGATTCTCTAATCTAATCGAGTTGCACTATCTTCTCAATCACCTTTTGCAAGAAATCTTTTCTCCAAAACACACCATTCTTTGCAACAATCATTTTGCCTATGCTGTAGTGATAGAAGAAATACCCAATATTTTGAATAACCAACAAAGTAAAAATTATTTGATTTGGGATTTAAGCTTATGTGCTTGTATGCATTTTACGTATGCATATCGTTCCAAATTTTAAGAAAAGACAAACTGGTTCGGCGTCCTATACCGTATTTTATATGGTGTAATTTCAACATATTTGGTGGTGCTCTTTTCAGTGTAAAAGCAGCAATCACTAAAGCATAACTCAAAAATATAATTGAAATTAGTTTGGTGTAGATGCTAGGCTGCCCTCGGCGACCTGCGGTTACCTGCCCTTTTTTGTGAGAAAACTTTCGATTTATTCATCTTCAATCATGGCAGTACAATGAACACCAAAAATAATAAAAATTACATCGAGATCCGTAGACCACCTAGCGACAATTACAAGCACTGAAGCGAGCCGAAGGTGCACCGCCTTCATCGCCCCTTCCTCACCTACCCTTGCCTTGGAGTCGAGCGAAGCGCTCAGATTTGGCCAATCCCGCTTGGAGAAGTTGGTTCTAAGCCAGCGTCAGCGGCGAGTGGCGGCCTGGTCGTGAATCCTGGACCAATATAGGGCCTAAGCATTCGCAAGCGCGGTGTCTGCGAGGAACCAGGCTGACACGCCATCAGACTTCGCCTTCACCGGCCAACGCACCTTGTTGTGACGCTTGTAGCACTCTGCCTCGCGCGAGGACGAGGACACATCATGACCTCTGAGGTAGTAGTGTAGGTATGGGGGTGGCTTGGAGGATGCCTTGAAGAAGGGCTCTTCCTTATTCACAGTGATTGGGCACCACTGGCTGCCCGACTGCCAACATCCGACGCCGACGCATGCTCCTTGTGGTGGCCCGTGACATGGATGGCGTGACTGCCCAGCAGAGATGACGTGTCCTCCTTCGTGTGACGTCCGATTTGAACGCCATGTTGGGGCTCGGGAGATGGCAGCACCGGACTGCGGTCGATGATCGATCATGCTAGCACCATCTCGATCTGCCACGCAAACCCATCGTCCCTCACAGCAGCCTCGGCGAGGAGGGGCGTCTGTTGCTCCTTGGTGTATGAGGAGAATGGTTCCGACCTGACGTCCGATGGAGCCGTGGACGCCTACGAGCCTGGAGACCGTGGGCAGCAACGCCACGATCCGGAGCTCTTCCCGAATCCAAATGATCACGCCAGGAACCACTTGGATGAAGGAAATTTGCCCTAGAGGCAATAATAAAGTTGTTATTTTATATTTCCTTATTTCATGATAAATTTTTATTATTCATGCTAGAATTGTATTAACCGGAAACTTGATACATGTGTGGATACATAGACAAAACAACGTGTCCCTAGTAAGCCTCTACTAGACTAGCTCGTTAATCAATGATGGTTAAGTTTCCTAACCATAGACATGTGTTGTCATTTGATGAATGGGATCACATCATTAGGAGAATGATGTGATGGACAAGACCCATCCGTTAGCTTAGCATAATGATCATTCAGTTTATTGCTTTTGCTTTCTTCATGTCAAATACATATTCCTTCGACTATGAGATTATGCAACCCCCGGATACCGCAGGAATGCCTTGTGTGCTATCAAATGTCACAACGTAATTGTGTGATTATAAAGATGTTCTATAGGTATCTCCGAAGTTGTTTGTTGAGTTGGCATAGATCGAGATTAGGATTTGTCACTCCGAATATCGAAGAGGTATCTCTGGTCCCTCTTGGTAATACACACCAAAGCTTGCAAGAAAATGACTAAGGAGTTAGTTACGAGGTGATGTATTACAGAACGAGTAAAGAGACTTTCCGGTAATGATATTGAACTAGGTATGAAGATACCGACGATCGAATCTCATGCAAGTGACATACCGATGGACAAAGGGAATTACGTATGTTGTCATAACGGCTCGACCGATAAAGATCTTCATAGAATATCTAGGAGCCAATATGGGCATCTAGGTTCCGCTATTGGTTATTGACCGGAGAGGTGTTTTGATCATGTCTAATAGTTCTCGAACCCGTATGGTCCGCACGCTTAACATTTGATGATGATATAGTATTATATGAGTTATGTGATTTGGTGACTGAATGTTGTTTGGATTCCCATATGAGATCACGGACATGACGAGGAGTCTTGAAATGGTCGACAGGTAAATATTGATATATATATATATATATATATATATATATATATATATATAGGACGATGGTATTCGGACACTGGAATGGCTTCAGAGTGCACCGGGTACTTATCGGGTCACCTGAAGGGGTTCCGGACACCCCCGGCAATATGTATGGGCTTAATGGGCCAAGGAGGGGACAGGCCAGCCCACAAGGGGCTGGTGCACCCCTGCCCTGGCCAGCCGTCCCTAGGGGAAGGAAAGGGGGAGGCCCCTCCTGCTTTGGGCGCGCCTAGGACTTCTCTTCCTTCCATCCCACCTATATATATGGGGGGCGCCACACATAGGGACACAGACAATTGCCTAGCCATGTGCAGCGCCCCCTCCACCATTTACACCCTAGGTCATATTATCGTAGTGCTTCGGTGATGAGATCACTTCACCATCACCGTCATCACGTGATCGTGCTGTCAGAACTCATCTACTACATCGCCGTCTTGTTGGATCAAGAAGGCGGAGGACATCACCGAGCTAAACGTGTGCAGAACGCAAAGGTGCCGTACGTTTGGTACTTGATCGGTTGGAGCACGAAGAAGTTAGACTACATCAACCGCGTTGTTAAACGCTTCCGCTTAAGGTCTACGAGGGTACGTAGACACACTCTTCCCCTCTCGTTGTATGCATCTCCTAGATAGATCATGCGTGAGCGTAGAATTTTTTTTAAATTGCATGCTATGTTCCCCTACAGTGGTATTAGAGTCAGGTATAAGCGTAGATGATATGCACGAGTAGAACACAAAGATTTATGGGCGGTGATCATCATACTGCTTACCACCAACGTCTTATTTTGATTCGATGGCATTGTGGGATGAAGCGGCCCGGACCAACCTTACATGTCCACGTACATGAGACAGGTTCCATCGACAGACATGCAACTAGTTTTGCATAAAGGTGGCTGCGAGTATCTGTTTCTCCTACTTTAGTTGAATCGAATTTGACTGCGGCACGTCCTTGTTGAAAGTTAAAACAGCAAACTTGATAAATCACCGTTGTGGTTTTATTTTGTAGGTAATAACGGTTCTTGCTGAAGGAAATATGCCCTAGAGGCAATAATAAAGTTATTATTTCTTTCCTTATTTCATGATAAATGTTTATTATTCATGCTAGAATTGTATTAACCGGAAACATAATACATGTGTGAATACATAGACAAACATAGTGTCACTAGTATGCCTCTACTTGACTAGCTCGCTAATCAAAGATGGTTAAGTTTCCTAACCATAGACATGAGTTGTCATTTGATTAACGGGATCACATCATTAGAAGAATGATGTGATTGACATGACCCATTCCGTTAGCCTAGCACTTGATCGTTTAGTATGTTGCTATTGCTTTCTTCATGACTTATACAAAGTTCCTACAACTATGAGATTATGTAACTCCCGTTTACCGGAGGAACACTTTATGTGCTACCAAATGTCACAACATAACTGGGTGATTATAAAGGAGCTCTACAGGTGTCTCCAAAGATAGATGTTGAGTTGGCGTATTTCAAGATTAGGATTTGTCACTCCGATTGTCGGAGAGGTATCTCTAGGCCCTCTCGATAATGCACATCACTTAAGCCTTGCAAGCATTGCAACTAATGAGTTAGTTGTGAGATGATGTATTACGTAACGAGTAAAGAGACTTGCCGGTAACGAGATTGAACTAGGTATTGGATACCGACGACCGAATCTCGGGCAAGTAACATACCGATGACAAAGGGAACAACATATGTTGTTATGCGGTTTGACCGATAAAGATCTTCGTAGAATATGTGGGAGCCAATATGAGCATCCAGGTTCCGCTATTGGTTATTGACCGGAGACGTGTCTTGGTCATGTCTACATAGTTCTCGAATCCGTAGGGTCCGCACGCTTAAGGTTTCGATGACAGTTATATTATGAGTTTATGAGTTTTGATGTACCAAAGGAGTTCGGAGTCCCGGATGAGATCGGGAACATGACGAGGAGTCTCGAAATGGTCGAGACGTAAAGATCGATATATTGGACGACTATATTCGGAGTTCGGAAAGGTTCCGAGTGATTCGGGTATTTTTCGGAGTACCGGAGAGTTACGGGAATTCGCCGGGGAGTATATGGGCCTTTTTGGGCCATACGGGAATAGAGGAGAGAGGCGAAAAGGAAGGAGGCCTGCGCCCCCTCTCTGGTCCGAGTTGGACAAGGGGGGCAGCCCCCTTTTCCTTTCCCTCTCCTCCTCTTTCCTTCTCTCCTACTCCAACAAGGAAAGGAGGAGTCCTACTCCCGGTGGGAGTAGGACTCCCCCCTTGGCGCGCCTCCTCCCTAGGCCGGCCGCCTCCCCCTTGCTCCTTTATATATGGGGGCAGGGGGCACCCCATAGACAGAACAACAATTGATCCTTGAGATCTCTTAACCGTGTGCGGTGCCCCCCTCCACCATAGTCCACTTCGATAATACTGTAGCGGTGCTTAGGCGAAGCCCTGCGACGGTAGAACATCAAGATCGTCACCACGCCGTCGTGCTGACGGAACTCTCCCTCGACACTCGGCTGGATCGGAGTTCGAGGGACGTCATCGAGCTGAACGTGTGCTAGAACTCGAAGGTGCCGTAGTTTCGGTGCTTGATCGCTCGGGCCGTGAAGACGTACGACTACATCAACCGCGTTGTTCTAACGCTTCCGCTTTCGGTCTACGAGGGTACGTGGACACACTCTCCCCTCTAGTTGGTATGCATCACCATGATCTTGTGTGTGCGTAGGAATTTTTTTGAAATTACTATGTTACCCAGTAGTGGTATCAGAGCGAGGTTTTATGCGTTGATGTTATTTGCACGAGTAGAACACAAGTGAGTTATGGGCGATACAAGTCATACTGCTTACCAGCATGTCATACTTTGTTCAGCGGTATTGTTGGATGAAACGGCCCGGACCGACATTACGCGTACGCTTACGCGAGACTGGTTTTACCGCCGTGCTTTGCACACAGGTGACTAGCGGGTGTATGTCTACGCCCGGTCCTTGCGAAGGTTAAAACAGCACTAACTTGACGAACTATCGTTGTGGTTTTGATGCGTAGGTAAGAACGGTTCTTGCTCAGCCCGTAGCAGCCACGTAAAATTTCCAAACAACAAAGTAGAGGACGTCTAACTTGTTTTTGCAGAGCATGTTGTGATGTGATATGGTCAAGACGTGATGCTATATTTTATTGTATGAGATGATCATGTTTTGTAACCGAAGTAATCGGCAACTGGCAGGAGCCATATGGTTGTCTCTTTATTATATGAAATGCAAACGCCCTGTAATTGCTTTACTTCATCACTAAGCGGTAGCGATAGTCGTAGAAGCAATAGATGGCGTAACGACAATGATGCTACGATGGAGATCAAGGTGTCGCGCCGGTGACGATGGTGATCACGACGGTGCTTCGGAGATGGAGATCACAAGCACAAGATGATGATGGCCATATCATATCACTTATATTGATTGCATGTGATGTTTATCCTTTATGCATCTTATCTTGCTTTGATTGACGGTAGCATTTTAAGATGATCTCTCACTAAATTTTCAAGAAGTGTTCTCCCTGAGTATGCATCGTTGTGGAAGTTCTTCGTGCTGAGACACCACGTGATGATCGGGTGTGATAGGATCTACGTTCAAATACAACGGGTGCAAAACAGTTGCACACGCGAAATACTCAGGTTAAACTTGACGAGCCTAGCATATACAGATATGGCCTCGGAACACGGAGACCAAAAGTTCGAACGTGAATCATATCATAGATATGATCAACATAGTGATGTTCACCATTGAAAACTACTCCATCTCACGTGATGATCGGACATGGTTTAGTTGATTTGGATCACGTGATCACTTAGATGACTAGAGAGATGTCTGTCTAAGTGGGAGTTCTTAAGTAATATGATTAATTGAACTTAAATTTATCATGAACTTAGTCCTGGTAGTATTTTGCAAATTATGTTGTAGATCAATAGCTTGCGTTGTTGCTTTCATATGTTTATTTTGATATGTTCCTAGAGAAAATTGTGTTGAAAGATGTTAGTAGCAATGATGCGGATTGGATCCGTGATCTGAGGTTTATCCTCATTGCTGCACAGAAGAATTATGTCCTTAATGCACCGCTAGGTGACAGACCTATTGCAGGAGCAGATGCAGACGTTATGAACATTTGGCTAGCTCAATATGATGACTACTTGATAGTTTTGTGCACCATGCTTTATGGCTTAGAACCGGGACTACAAAAATGTTTTTGAAACGTCGCGGAACATATGAGATGTTCCATGAGATGAAATTGATATTTCATACTCATGCCCGTGTCAAGAGGTATGACACTTCTGACAAATACTTCGCCTAAAAGATGGAGGAGAATTGCTCAACTAGTGAGCAAGTGCTTAGATTGTCTGAGTACTACAATCGCTTGAATCAAGTGGGAGTTAATCTTCCAGATAAGATAGTGATTGACAGAATTCTCTAGTCACCATCACCAAGTTAGTAGAACTTTGTGATGAACTATAGTATGCAAGGGATGACGAAAATGATTCCCAAGCTCTTCGTGATGTTGAAATCGACGAAGGTAGAAATCAAGAAAGAGCATCAAGTGTTGATGGTTGACAAGATCACTAGTTTCAAGAAAAGGGCAAAGGGAAAGAAAGGGAACTTCAACTAGAATGACAAGCAAGTTGTCTCTCCCACGAAGAAGCCCAAAGCTGAACCAAAGCCTGAAACTGAGTGCTTACACTGCAAAGGAAATGGTCACTGGAAACGGAAATACCCTGAATATTTGGTGGATAAGAAGGATGGCAAACTGAACAAGGGTATATTTGATATACAGGTTATTGATGTGTGTCTTACTAGTGTTTATAGTAGCCCCTGAGTATTTGATACTTGTTCGGTTGCTAAGATTAGTAACTCGAAATAGGTGTTACAGAATAAACAGAGACTAGTTGAAATCGAAGTGAAGATGAGTGTTGGAAGTAGTTCCAAGATAGATATGATCATCATCGCACACTCCCTATACTTTCGGGATTAGTGTTAAACCTAAATAAATGTTATTTGGCGTTTGCGTTGAGCATGAATATGATTTGATCATGTTTATTGCAAAACGGTTATTCATTTAAAATCAAAGAATAATTGTTGTTCTGTTTACATGAATAAAACCTTCAAATGGTCATACACCCAATGAAAATAGTTTGTTGGATCTCGATCGTAGTGATACACATATTCATAATACTGATGCCAAAAGATGCAAAGTTAGTAATGATAGTGCAACTTATTGGTGGCACTGTCGTTTGGGTCATATCGGTGTAAAGCGCATGAAGAAACTCCATAAAGATGGATTTTCGAAATCACTTGGTTATGAATCATTTGATGCTTGCGAACCGTGCCTTTTGGTCAAGATGACTAAAACTCCGTTCTCTGGAACAATGGAATGAGCTACTGACTTATTGGAAATAATACATACCGATGTATGCGATCCGATGAGTGTTAAGGCTCGCAGCGTGTATCGTTATTTTCTGACCTTCACAGATGATTTGAGCAGATATGGGTATATCTACTTGATGAAACATAAGTCTGAAACATTTGAATAGTTCAAAGAATTTTAGAGTGAAGTGGAAAATCATCGTAACAAGAAAAATAAAGTTTCTACGATCTGATCATGGAAACGAATATTTGAGTTACGAGTTTGGTCTTTGAGGGAGTCCTGGACTAGGGGGTGTCCGGATAGCCGAACTATCATCATCGGCCGGACTCCAAGACTATGAAGATACAAGATTGAAGACTTCGTCCTGTGTCCGGATGGGACTTTCCTTGGCGTGGAAGGCAAGCTTGGCGATACGGATATGTAGATCTCCTACCATTGTAACCGACTTTGTGTAACCCTAGCCCTCTCCGGTGTCTATATAAACCGGATGGCTTTAGTCCATAGGACGAACAACAATCATACCATAGGCTAGCTTCTAGGGTTTAGCCTCCTTGATCTCGTGGTAGATCTACTCTTGTAATACCCACATTATCAATATCAATCAAGCAGGACGTAGGGTTTTACCTCCATCAAGAGGGCCCGAACCTGGGTAAAACATCGTGTCCCTTGTCTCCTATTACCATCCGCCTAGACGCACAGTTCAGGAGCCCCTACCCGAGATCCGCTGGTTTTGACACCGACATTGGTGCTTTCATTGAGAGTTCCTCTGTGTCATCGCAATCAGGAGGGATGCCTTTTCCCGTCTTTAAAGATGGCACCGTCGCTAAGGGAGCTTCGGCCACCGGCCAAACTATCCGGCTTGGTGGTTTTCTTATGACCGCTTGTTTGGCCACCGCTCCGACAATGACCTCTCAGGTCATCAAAAGCGATCTTCACGTCAACTCGGAATTCGCCGAGCAGCTAGATCCGATGGAGCTCTCCTCCGTAAATGAGCTCTTGGATCGCATCGCCGCCCTGGGAGTCGCTACAGACTACGATCAGATTGGGCTTAAAACCGATCTGAGAGAAATTAACTCTCCCCAGGCTACCCACCATGTTACTGTGGTAGAGGAACAACACGACGACTCTTCTTCTATGTTAAAGACCAGTTATGTCCGGATTCCCGATCCCTCCATGCCGGATCCCCGCAGAGGGACGGACGTTAATCAAGTACTGAACCTAAAGTCAGGCATCGGACCAGATTTGTTGGATAACATCCAGCAATCCAAGCTTCCAAATCCGGAAACTTCTCGGCCTTTGAGCCTCAGATTGGGCGGGATTCCGAATTTAATTCCGCCCGCCCACCCAAACATAAGCGATCTATCTCAAATACGGCAAGAGCCCGATGAAACATTACATTATTACTGGGCCAGATTCCTCCTGGTTATGGACAGGATAAAGGACTGCCGTGAGGAAAGCGCAATCTCAATTTTCTGCAACAATTGCACGGACAAGGGAATCATGAGCCATAAGTCGTCGCGAAGTTACACGCTTCGCCGACCTGGCGACCATAGTACAAAAATACTGTGCGATGGAGAGTGCCTGGAAAACCGAAACCAGGTTTTGGGACAATCCGACCCTGAACATAACCCTAGTTCAAAATAAAAGGGCGCGTCATACTCAAGCACCTGGGTCAAAAACCAAAAAGCAAAAAACCCCTAAAGGGCACGGAACCGTACTGGAGGGATGGCTCAACGGACCCTGTAAAATCCATAGTACAGAGGGCGCCACTCCAACACATAGCCTTCGAGCATGTTGGATACTACGGTAGGTGGCCAAAAGTGGCAAAGGTTTTCTAGCCCCGGGTAACCAGCCCAACAGTACCGGTACGGTATTAACAGTCTTCGAGACTTTCGCATCAAATAATATGCGGAAACGAACAATCCGCAGCCTCGCCGAAGTCTACCAAGTGGCAACAACAAATCCATGGAGCGACACGGCTATCACCTTCAATGCCAGCGATGAACCTAAATTCCGAACAGCCCGAGCACCAGCCGCATTGGTCCTCAGTCCGATAGTGGACGGCTTTCGTCTTACCAAGGTACTCATGGATGGCGGCAGCGGATTAAACCTCATCTACGAGGAAACCCTCCAAAAAATGGAAATAGACTGGAGCCGCATTGAGCGAAGCAGCACAACCTTTAGAGGAATAATCCCTAGTCAGGAAGTACGCTGCACAGGAAAAATCACACTAGATGTAGTGTTCGGCTCACCGGACAATTACAGGTCCAAGGGGGTCACGTTCCAAGTGGCCCCGTTCGGCAGCGGATATCACGCCTTGTTAGGGCGAGAGGCATTCACAATTTTCCAAGCTATACCCCATTACGGGTACATGAAGCTTAAAATGCCCGGGCCCAATGGAATCATCACTCTTGTCAGTGATCCAGATATAGCACTCCGCGCTGAAAATAAGACAGCCGCACTAGCCCTAGAGGCACTATCCGAAGCCCTAGCGGCAGAGGAACTCACTGCGCTGCGCTCCACGGTGAATAGGGACGATGTGATACTCGATAAGAGATCTAAGTCCACCTCTTTTAAACCAGCAGACGAAATAGTCAAATTCCAGGTCCATCCAACGGACCCCACAAAGACGGCCTCCATTGGGCACAATTAAACCCTGATGTAGAAGCCGCATTACGAGAATTCCTTCGGGAAAATTGGGACATTTTTGCCTGGCACCCTTCAGATATGCCAGGAATCCCACGGAGGCTGGTAGAACACAGCCTAAATATCCTAAAAGGATTCAAGACAGTCAAACAGGCTCTTCGGCGATTTTTCGAACCCAAAAGACAGGCAATGGGAGAGGAGCTAGCCAAACTCTTAGAAGCCGGATTCATCAGAGATATAAAACATCCGGACTGGCTAGCAAACCTGGTAATGGTACCAAAAAAGGACAAATCCTGGCGCCTTTGTGTCGATTTCAAAGACCTTAACAAGGCCTGTCCAAAGGATCCTTTCGCCCTCCCCCGCATCGACCAAATCATCGATGCTACCGCAGGGCACGATTCATTGTGCTTCCTCGATGCATACTCCGGATACCATCAAATCAAGATGGTGGAAACAGACCAGGCCGCAACGGCATTCATTACTCCATACGGACCATTCTGCTTCAACACAATGCCCTTCGGACTCAAAAACGCCGGCGCAACATATCAGCGCATGATTCAGACATGTCTGGCTACCCAGATAGGCAAAACAGTGGAGGCATACGTAGACGATGTGGTCGTTAAGACCAAACACGTCGAAACTCTAGTAGACGATTTGAGGCTTACATTCGACAACCTCCGAGCATATGACATTAAGCTCAACTCGGAAAAATGTGTTTTTGGCGTACCAGCCGGAAAGCACCTCGGCTTCATTGTATCCGGTAGAGGAATTGAAGCAAACCCAGCCAAGATCCGAGCTCTGTCACAATTGGATATCCCAAAAGACCTCAAACAAATACAAAAACTAACTGGATGCGTGGCGGCTCTAAGCCGCTTCATCTCCCGTTTGGGAGAAAAGGCACTGCCCCACTATCGCCTCCTTCGGCGCACCGAACACTTCGAATGGACGGATGTCGCCACGACCGGACTCGAAGAAATTAAGGCCATATTGGCAACAAATCCGGTCCTGGCCGTGCCCAACCTGGGCGAACCGATGTTATTATATATCGCGGCAACACATCAAGTTGTCAGCGCGGTACTCGTCGTCGAACGAGAAACAGAAGGGCACATATTCCCTCTTCAAAAACCAGTGTACTACGTATCCACTGTCTTAACTCCATGCAAGTCCCGGTACCCACATTATCAAAAGATAGCGTACGCGGTGTTCATGGCATCCCGGAAGCTGCGACACAACTTTCAAGAGTGTTCCATAACAGTGGCCTCCGAAGTACCTCTCGACGACACTATAAACAACCGCGATGCGATGGGCAGGATTGCAAAATGGGCCATTGAGCTCTTACCATTTGACATAACCTACAAACCACGGCGAGCTATAAAGTCACAAGTTTTAGCTGACTTCATCGCCGAATGGACCGAAGCCGAACTCCCTAAAGAGTACGGCACATACTCCAATTGGATCATGCATTTCGACGGCTCCAAAATGTTGGCCGGCTTGGGGGCTGGCGTCGTCTTGATGTCCCCAACCGAAGACACAGTCCAATACATACTTCAAATAATGTACACGGACTCCAACAACGCAGCCGAATACGAGGCCCTTCTACATGGTCTCCGGATGGCAATCTCCATGGGTATTCAACGCCTAGAGGTGCGCGGGGATTCAAACCTCGCAATATCCCAAGTAAATGGAGATTTCAACGCCAAGGATACGAAAATGGCAGCCTACCGTAACGCCGTCCTAAAAATGTCAGCTCGGTTCGAAGGACTCGAATTCCACCATGTAGCCCGGGATAATAACCATGCAGCAGACATGTTGGCACGCATTGGCGCAAAACGCGACGCCGTCCCTCCAAACATCTTCCTGGAGCGGCTCTTTAAGCCATCCGTATTATGGGAAGAGGAGTCCGGAAATAACAACCCGGAACCAACTGCACCACCCAACACGGAACATTCTGACACAATCGGTGGCTCAGCCAATGAAATAACACCTTTAGCCCACGAAATAATGGCAGTAATTGCCCCGTGGACGGAACCATTCCTAGCCTACTTAATTAGGCAGGAACTTCCCGAAGACCAAAATGAGGCCCGCTGCATAGTTCGGCGATCTAAAGCCTACAAGGTCCATGAGGGAGAACTTTATAAGAAAAGCACAACCGGAGTCCTTCAAAGGTGTATCTCCGAAGAGGAAGGGCGAAATCTCCTGGCTGAAATTCACGCCGGACTCGGTGGGCACCACGCCGCAGCCCGGGCCCTTGTAGGCAAGGCCTTCCATACAGGATTTTATTAGCCGACAGCCCGGGAAGATGCTCAGGACTTAGTCCAACGATGCGTCGGTTGCCAGCTCTTTGCTAATCAAAGCCACATGCCACCCACCGCCATCAAAACTATACCCATCACTTGGCCGTTCGCGGTTTGGGGGCTTGACATGGTTGGACCCCTTAAAGGGGGAACCCACAAGCAAAAATACTTATTGGTCATGGTGGACAAATTCACCAAATGGATAGAGGCCAAGCCAGTTAAAACGGCAGAATCCGGACCCGTGATAGACTTCATATCCAGGGTAGTACACCGTTTTGGCGTCCCCCACAGCATCATCACTGATAACGGCACGAATTTCACGGCCGACGAGGTTAAACTCTGGTGCAAAAACATGGGCATCAAGCTCGACTACGCTTTAGTCTATCACCCTCAAACTAACGGTCAAGTCGAACGAGCAAATGGTCTAATCATGAGCGGCATTAAACCCAGATTAGTGCGGTCCCTCACGGAATCTAACACGCACTGGGTAGAGGAGCTCGACTCCGTACTCTGGGGGCTGCGGACCACGCCAAACCGCACTAGCGGATTCACACCATTTTTATGGTATATGGTGCAGAGGCAGTTTTGCCCTGCAATATAATTCATGACTCACCTCGCGTGCGCATGTACGAAGAAAGTGAAGCCGAGTTGGATCGGCAGGACAGTTTGGACGCCTTAGAGGAGGAGCGCGACGTGGCAAAATCCCGTTCCGCACTCTATCAGCAGCAGGCTCGAAGATATCAAAGCAGAGAAGTACGGGCCAAAACTTACAATGTTGGCGAGCTAGTTCTACGCCTGCCGGACAAGAAAAAGGACAAACTTAAGCCCAAATGGGAAGGTCCCTTCATCATCGACCAAGTCCTTACAGGCGATGCATACCGTCTACGCAACGCATCTGACAACCGACTCGAGCCGAACCCATGGAACGCAGCCCGTCTCCGAAGATTCTACGCCTAGCGCCGGACTCAGAGTTCGTCTCCTTCCTCCGTCCACCTTTCATATTTTTTCGCTGTCTTTTGTTTCCCTCCTTCTTCCTCCCTCTTTCAGTAAAAGCCTTTGAGGGCTGTTCTGTGCATTTTTCACACACACTTGCTGTGCTACTCGCACTCGTTATACCTAGGGGCTTCTTTAACAGAAGCTTATTTATACGGGCTTCATGCCCAACACATGTGTCATACTTCCGCATGTACCTTTTACTCACCATTATATGCATCGATATGACTTAAGTTTTGGCCAACCTGGGTTGCCTGGCTCCTATGCTTACCCCTACATTCCCGATTGTTCGGCTAGGAGGTAAAGGGAGCACCTCTGCGATTGTTACTGCCGGATCAGCCGGATGTGTACCTCAGACTGGGTGAAGCCGAAGGCTAGCGTTCTTAAGGTAATATTCGGTCGGTGACTTGAAAGATGATTTATTACTTATTTATTTATCTGCCCCCAGATGCTTTTTCTGCTCTTTTCGCAGTCCGGACATGCACTTTAGGGCATGCCTCCCAGGGAAAGGAACCCTTAACGGAACTATTCTCCCTGGAAGATGTTTCTTACTAACCATGTAATATAACATAGCTAGTTGGGCACTTGTCTGATAAAGCACTTATGACCCCTACGCCTGGTCTCCATGCATGCCCCGGTTTTTGTATAACCGTGAGGGTATTCGGACACACTCCGGACTGTTGGGTCCCGAGGTTGAAGCGAAAAGGTCCGCAAAGACAAACGATCTACAATCCGGCTAGAAGGCATTTTACATGTCATTTTAAATTACATCGTCAAACTGATTGATTGTACTCCTCTTCAATCCCATCTAACAGGCTGTCTAGTTTACAGTCCCGTTGGGAATATTTCGCGGCCAACTCTACTTGACCGTACATCAGGCTCACAGGGATCTCCTTCCCATCGGGCCCCACAAGTCCGACCTCGGCCATGTGGTTTGGGTCAGCCTTCGTGTACCGCGTCTTCACCATGGCCCAGGCCTCCCTGGCGCCTTGACGGCAGGCCGATATCTTCCACAGACGGAAACGCTGCCGTACTCCCTGAAGCTTCTCAGCAAGCCCTCCAAGACCCTCGGGTAGGGAGACGGACAGCCATAAGGCCTGAACGACGCTGCTCATCGCCTGTCGGACATGTTCGTGCAGTTGCAGCAGCTCGGGAAGAAGGTCACCCGTGGAACCAGGCATTTCCTCCGCCGGACAACCCGAGAGCACACCTACAGACACATTTCTGTCAATCGACTTCCTCGCCGAACTCTTCTTTTCAAAAGAGTTTGCTCAAGCACTTACTGTAAATGCCGCGATGAAGCCGCCGATTCTCCTTTACGGAGTTAGACAGCTGGACCCGAACATCTTTTAGTTGTTCGCCCAGCTGGGTGTTGGCATCTTGGAGTTTGTTCCTCTCCTGCTGCACCCTCATAAGCACCTTCTCGCCGGCCTTCAGCTGGCGCAGCAGATGTTGCTTGTCCGGATCTAGTTCGGCACCCTCTGCAATATTATTGTCAGACTAAACGCACACGTCGCACTTCATAAACTATTTATCTTTTCGAAATATGTATTACCAGAGGGGGTCTTTGTGGCTCCCCCGGCGGCGGCTAGTGCGGCCTCAAGTGTGGCCTTGCATTCTTGAAGCTCCTGGGACAGGTGGGTATTCTTCTCCATAAGATCCTGCATAACAAATGATCCTTAAATCAGTTAGTTTAACTATTTTAAGTCTTGGGGGCTACTGGCATACATAACTATTAAAATTCCTCACCCGTATGTCTTTCACATACTGCTTCGTGGCTCTGGTTAAACCATCTTGAGCAGCATGGAGGTGCGCGTCTCCCGCATTAAAGACATTCAACGCCTCTGGGGAGAAAGACGCGTCACGAAGAACTGTCCGACGGCGCCTGTGATTCATGGTGCTCTCCACCTCAGACTTGGTGGCGGACAGCCTGTCGGCATCCTCCGTTGGAGGAGCATCCGGCTCGCGCCTTGCGCTCGCCTCCCCCTCCGGACCAGGTGTTGGAGCCTGGCTGGCGGAGGCTTGGTTGGCAACCTCTCTGGGGACAGTTCGGCGAGCGCTCTTTCTCCTGGAAGAATCATGAGCATTAATATACCTCCCAGGAGTCTTTCCCTTAAATACAATGGTGCGCCATACCTTTGCGGTGACGTTTCGATTCGCGTCGCACTCCTGTTCCGCCTGTTGGGCCGCACTGACCCTGGTTGGTCAGTCGCCGCGGGCTCGGCTTCCCGCCGCAAAGGTACCTCCTATGAAGCACTGTTGGTATACGGTGGTCAGAAATAAGCATTAAAAAGTAATGGTGTCAGGACTTCGGTCGTACTCACCTGGGAAGCCGGAGATAAACCAGGGTAGTCAGCCGTAATGGCGACTAGAGCATTGTCTATGCTGAGTTGGTGAAACACCCTGTCAATCAGCTCCACCTTTATGTCCAGATCCTCTCCGGAGGCAGGATCAAGGGATCTTCCCGGATCCTCGGGTTGTGGAGTCAGGCTTTGTATGCCCTCCACATCCCGGCGCAGTTCCTGCGTCAAAATCATAAAGTAAGACACTTAACTTTGAAAGCACGGATCGGATATATAAACGTCCTCTTACCCAGCTCCGAGGGTTATTCAGGGAGAATCCATTCAATGGACTCATGCGGAGGAAGTCCTCCTTCTCCCCCTTGTACAAGCCGGACAGGATCTTCACCAGATCATCGGTCGATCCCGGCCCCTTGCGGCCATGACGGGTGGCGTCATTCTCCCCGTTGAAATCCCACATGGGGTGGCCCCTATATTGGAGCGGCTGCACCCCTCGCATAATGCATGTGGCCATGACTCCAATCATGGTCAATCCGGAATGGGCCAGTAACCTTATCCGGGCCATCAGATATTGGACGCTCCTATCATCTTCCCGTTGAGGGCTCTGCGGGCGCCAACTCAGGCGTTTCTTCAGAGGAGCATTACTAAACTCCGAGAGGCCGATCCGAACTGGATCCGGCAGCGGGGCGTCTTCCATATAGAACCATTCCGAAGGCCAGTCTTCGGACGCCTTCTTCGGGGTTCCGGATAGATATCCGGTCCCGGCGATGCACCATATTTCGGCTCCGCCCACTTGATATATCGACCCCTCGTGAGAATGGGGTACGAGGCAAAACAATCTCTTCCACAGCGCAAAATGGGGCTCGATGCCCAATAAAAGCTCATAAAGAGCTACAAAGCCCGCGATGTGCAAGATGGAGGCAGGTGTGAGGTGGTGAAGTTGGAGTCCATAGAACTCCAGGAGCCCCCGGAGAAACAGATGTATGGGAAATCCGAGTCCCCTTATTAGGTAGGGGACGAAGCATACCGCTCTCCTTTGGAGGGATTAGGGACGCTCTCCGCCTGCTTCCCACCCTTGTAGGTGGCCAATCCGGCTCGAACCGGGACCATAAAGGCTGGGGGAAGGTATCCCTCTGCTTGGAGCGTCACTAAATCGCTGTGCGGGACTGAACATCTCCTCCAATCTCCTGGCTGAGGACTGGGAGCGCGAGAGGAGGAGCCGCGTCGACTGTCCATGTTGGAATGGATTTTTGTCAGATGCGCTTCAATGAGTACTTGCGGAAGGAGGATGGTGTGATTCGGATCTGGATCCTCGCCTCTCTTATAGGCAGCTTATTCGCATAGCTAGGGGGTAAAACGTAAAAATACCCTGGCTTTTCGCATTCATACGACACGTGGAAGAGGGCCATTATTGGACGTAGAAGCTAAGGAGCGCAACATTTATAAGGAAACCGGACACTATTCGGCAAACACATGGAATATGGAGGAGAACCTGCCTTGCAAATGCCGAAGACAATATACGCGCCGGACTCGTCGTCATTGAAGCCTGGTTCGGGGGCTACTGAGGGAGTCCTGGACTAGGGGGTGTCCGGATAGCCGAACTATCATCATCGGCCGGACTCCAAGACTATGAAGATACAAGATTGAAGACTTTGTCCCGTGTCCGGATGGGACTTTCCTTGGCGTGGAAGGCAAGCTTGGCGATACGGATATGTAGATCTCCTACCATTGTAACCGACTCTGTGTAACCCTAGCCCTCTCCGGTGTCTATATAAACCGGATGGCTTTAGTCCATAGGACGAACAAGAATCATACCATAGGCTAGCTTCTAGGGTTTAGCCTCCTTGATCTCGTGGTAGATCTACTCTTGTAATACCCACATCATCAATATCAATCAAGCAGGATGTAGGGTTTTACCTCCATCAAGAGGGCCCGAACCTGGGTAAAACATCGTGTCCCTTGTCTCCTGTTACCATCCGCCTAGACGCACAGTTCGGGACCCCCTACCCGAGATCCGCCGGTTTTGACACCGACAGTCTTCATTTAAAACAATGTGAAATAGTTTCGCAACTCACGCCACCTGGAACACCACAATGTAATGGTGTGTCCGAACGTCGTAATCGTACTTTACTAGATATGGTGCGATCTATGATGTCTCTTATCGGTTTACCACTATCGTTGTGGGGTTATGCATTAGAGATAGTTGCATTCACATTTAATAGGGCACCATCTAAATCCGTTGAGACGACACCGTATGAACTATGGTTTAGCAGTAAACCAAAGTTGTCGTTTCTTAAATTTTGGGGTTGCGATGCTTATGTGAAAAAGTTTAAACCAGATAAGCTCGAACCCAAATCGGAGAAATGTGTCTTCACAGGATACCCAAAAGAGACAATTGGGTACACCTTCTATCACAGATCTGAGGGCAAGATTTTTGTTGCTAAATTCGGATCCTTTCTAGAGAAGGAATTTCTCTCGAAAGAAGTGAGTGGGAGGAAAGTAGAACTTGATGAGGTAACTGTACCTGCTCCCTTATTGGAAAGTAGTTCATCACAAGAACCGGTTCCTGTGACAACTACACCAATTAGTGACGAAGCTAATGATATTGATCATGAATCTTCAGATCAAGTTTCTACTAAACCTCGAAAGATCCGCACCAGAGTGGTATGGTAATCCTGTTCTGAAAGTCATGTTACTAGACCATGATGAACCTACGAACTATGAGGAAGCAATGATGAGCCCAGATTCCGTGAAATGGCTTGAGGCCATAAAATCTGAGATAGGATCCATGTATGAGAACAAAGTATGGACTTTGGTTGACTTGCTCGATGATCAGCAAGCCATGTTAAATAAATGGATCTTCAATAGGAAGATGGACACTGATAGTAGTGTTACTATCTACTAAGCTCGACTTGTTGCGAAAGGTTTTCGACAAGTTCAAGGTGTTGAATACGATGAGATTTTCTCACTCATATCGATGCTTAAGTCTGTCCGAATCATGTTAGAAATTGCCACATTTTATGAAATCTGGCAAATTGATGTCAAAACTGCATCCCTTAATGGTTTTCTTAAAGAAGAGTTGTATATGATGCAACCAGAAGGTTTTGTCAATCCTAACGGTGCTAACAAAATGTGCAAGCTCCAGCGATCCATCTATGGACTGGTGCAAGCATCTCAGAGTTGGAATATACGCTTTGATAAGTTGATCAAAGCATATAGTTCTATACAGACTTATGGTGAAGCCTGTATTTACAATAAAGTGAGTGGGAGCACTACCACTTTTCTGATAAATATATGTGAGTAACATATTGTTGATCAGAAATGATGTAGAACTTTTCTGGAAAGCATAAAGGAGTATTTGAAAGGAGTTCTTTAAAAGAAAGACCTCAGTAAAGCTACTTACATATTGAGCATCAAGATCTATTGAGATAGATCAAGACGCTTGATTTGTTTTTCAATAAGTACATACCTTGTCAAGATTTTGAAATATTCCAAAATGGAACAGCCAAAGAAAGAGTTCTTGCATGTGTTGCAAAGGTGTGAAATTGAGTAAAGACTCAAATCCCGACCACGGCAGAAAATAGAAAAGAGAATGAAAGTCATTCCCTATGCCTCAGTCATAGGTTCTATAAAGTATGCTATGTACCAGACCTATTGTATACCTTGCTCTGAATTTGGCAAAGGAGTACAATAGTGATCTAGAAGTAGATCACTGGACATTGGTCAAAATTATCCTTAGAGAAATAAGGAGATGTTTCTCGATTATGGAGGTGATAAAAGAGCACGTCGTAAAAGGTTACAACAATACAAGCTTTTACACCAATCCAGATGACTCTAAGTCTCAATCTGGATACATATTGAAAGTGGGAGCAATCAGCTAGAGTAGCTCCGTGCAGAGCATTGTGGACATAGAATATTTACAAAATACATACGGCTCTGAATGTGACAGACCCATTGACTAAACTCCTCATACGAGCAAAACATGATCATACCTTAGTACTCTTTTGGGTGTTAATCACATAGCGATGTGAACTAGATTATTGACTCTAGTAAACCCTTTGAGTGTTGATCACATGACGATGTGAACTATGGGTGTTAATCACATACAGATGTGAATATTGGTGTTGAATCACATGATGATGTGAACTAGATTATTGACTCTAGTGCAAGTGGGAGACTGAAGGAAATATGCCCTAGAGGCAATAATAAAGTTATTATTTATTTCCTTATTTCATGATAAATGTTTATTATTCATGCTAGAATTGTATTAACCGGAAACATAATATGTGTGTGAATACATAGACAAACATAGTCACTAGTATGCCTCTACTTGACTAGCTCGCTAATCAAAGATGGTTAAGTTTCATAACCATAGACATGAGTTGTCATTTGATTAACGGGATCACATCATTAGAAGAATGATGTGATTGACATGACCCATTCCGTTAGCCTAGCACTTGATCGTTTGGTATGTTGCTATTGCTTTCTTCATGACTTATACAAAGTTCCTACAACTATGAGATTATGCAACTCCCGTTTACCGGAGGAATACTTTGTGTGCTACCAAACATCACAATGTAACTGGGTGATTATAAAGGAGCTCTACAGGTGTCTCCAAAGATAGATGTTGAGTTGGCGTATTTCAATATTAGGATTTGTCACTCCGATTGTCGGAGAGGTATCTCTGGGCCCTCTCGGTAATGTACATCACTTAAGCCTTGCAAGCATTGCAACTAATGAGTTAGTTGTGAGATGATGTATTACGTAACGAGTAAAGAGACTTGCCGGTAACGAGATTGAACTAGGTATTGGATACCGACGATCGAATCTCGGGCAAGTAACATACCGATGACAAAGGGAACAACATATGTTGTTATGCGGTTTGACCGATAAAGATCTTCGTAGAATATGTGGGAGCCAATATGAGCATCCAGGTTTATTGATCGGAGACATGTCTCGTTCATGTCTACATAGTTCTCGAACCCGTAGGGTCCGCACGCTTAAGGTTTCGATGACAGTTATATTATGAGTTTATGAGTTTTGATGTACCGAAGGAGTTCGGAGTCCCGGATGAGATCGGGGACATGACGAGGAGTCTCGAAATGGTTGAGACGTAAAGATCGATATATTGGACAACTATATTCGGAGTTTGGAAAGGTTTCGAGTGATTCGGGTATTTTTCGGAGTACCGGAGAGTTACGGGAATTCGCCCGGGAGTATATGGGCCTTTTTGGGCCATACGGGAATTGAGGAAAGAGGCCAAAAGGAAGGAGGCCTGCGCCCCCCCTCTGGTCCGAATTGGACAAGGGGGGCAGCCCCCTTTTCCTTCTTCCTCTCCTCCTCTTTCCTTCTCTCCTACTCCAACAAGGAAAGGAGGAGTCCTACTCCCGGTGGGAGTAGGACTCCCCCCTTGGCGCGCCTCCTCCCTAGGCCGGCTGCCGCCCCCCTTGCTCCTTTATATACGGGGGCAGGGGGCACCCCATAGACAGAACAACAATTGATCCTTGAGATCTCTTAGCCGTGTGCGGTGCCCCCCTCCACCATAGTCCACTTCGATAATACTGTAGCGGTGCTTAGGCGAAGCCCTGCGACGGTAGAACATCAAGATCGTCACCACGCCGTCGTGCTGACGGAACTCTCCCTCGACACTCGGCTGGATTGGAGTTCGAGGGACGTCATCGAGCTGAACGTGTGCTAGAACTCGGAGGTGCCGTAGTTTCGGTGCTTGATCGGTCGGGCCATGAAGACGTACGACTACATCAACCGCGTTGTTCTAACGCTTCCGTTTTCGGTCTACGAGGGTACGTGGACACACTCTCCCCTCTCGTTGCTATGCATGACCATGATCTTGCGTGTGCGTAGGAAATTTTTTGAAATTACTATGTTACCCAACACTTGCTAGAAGCCCGTAGCAGCCACGTAAAACTTGCAACAACAAACTAGAGAACGTCTAACTTGTTTTTGTAGGGTATGGTGTGATGTGATATGCTCAAGACATGATGTGATATACGTTATTGTATGAGATGATCATGTTTTGTAATCTATTGGCAATCGACAGGAGCCTTATGGTTGTCTCTTTATTGTATCACATGCAAACACCATGTAATTGCTTTACTTTATCGCTATGAGTTAGCAATAGTCGTAGAAGCAATATTTGGTGAGACAACCACGACGCAATGATGGAGATCAAGGTGTCGAGCCGGTGACGATGGAGATCATGATGATGCTTTGGAGATGGAGATCAAAAGCACGAGATGATGATGGCCATATCATGTCACATATTTTGATTGCATGTGATGTTTATCTTTTATGCATCTTATTTCGCTTAGTACAACGGTAGCATTATAAGATGATCCCTTCACTAAATTTCAAGGTAAAAGTATTCTCCTTGAGTATGCACCGTTGCTATAGTTCGTCGTTTCAAGATACCACGTGATGATCAGGTGTGATAGACTCTATATTCATATACAACGGGTGTAAGCCAAATTTACACACGCGAAATACTTGGGTTAAACTTGACGAGCCTACCATGTACAGACATGGCCTCGGAACACTGGAGACCGAAAGGTCAAACATGAGTCATATAGTAGATATGATCAACATAGGGATGTTCACCATTGATGAGTACCCCATCTCACGTGATGATCGGACATGGGTTAGTTGATATGTATCATGTATCACTGATACAACTTGTGGGATGTTGATTTAAGTGGGAGTTCATTAGTAATTTGATTAATTGAACTTAAATTTATCATTAACTTAGTCCACATAGTATTTGCAAATTATGTTATAGATCAATAGCTCGCATTGTAGTTCCCCTATTTTTTCTATATATTCCTAGAAAAAACTAAGTTGAAAGATGATAGTAGCAATGATGCGGACTAGGTTCATGATCTGAGGATTATCCTCATTGCTGCACAGAAAAATTATGTCCTTGATGCACCGCTAGGTGACAAACCTATTGAAGGAGCAGATGCAGACGTTATGAATGTTTGGCAAGCTCAATATGATGACTACTTAATAGTTTAGTGCGCCATGCTTTACGGCTTAGAACAGGGACTTCAAAAAATATTGAACGCCACGGAGCATATGAGATGTTCCAAGGGCTGAAATTGGTATTTAAGATTCATGCCCGTATCAAGAGGTATGAGACCTCTGACAAGTACTTTGCCTACAAGATGGAGGAGAATAGCTCAGCCAGTGAGCATGTGCTTAGAATGTCTGGGTACTACAATCACTTGAATCAAGTGGGAGTTAATCTTCCAGAGAAGATAATGATTGACAGAGTTCTCTAGTCACTATCACCAAGCTACTAGAACTTCGTGATGAACTATAATATGCAAGGGATGACGAAAACGATTCCCAAGCTCTTCGCGATGCTGAAATCAACGAAGGTAGAAATTAAGAAAGAGCATCAAGTGTTGATGGTTGATAAGACCAATAGTTTCAAGAAAAAGGGCAAAGAGAAAGAAAGGGAACTTCAAGAAGAATGACAAGCAAGTTGCTACTCCCATGAAGAAGCCCAAAACTGGACCTAAGCCTAAACTTAAGTGCTTCTACTGCAAAGGGAATGGTCGCTAGAAGCGGAACTACCCCAAATACTTGGCGGATAAGAAGGATGGCAAAGTAAACAAAAGTATATTTGATATACATGTTACTGATGTGTACCTTACTAGTGTTCGTAATAACCCCTGGATATTTGATATTGATTTTGTAGAATAAATAGAGACTAGTTAAGGGTGAGGTGACGATGTGTGTTGGAAGTGATTCCAAGGTTGATATGATCACCATCACACACTCCCTCTACCTTCGGGATTAGTGTTGAACCTAAATAAATATTATTTGATGTTTGCGTTTTGCATGAATATGATTAGATCATGTTTATTGCAATATGGTTATTCATTTAAGTCAGAGAATAATTGTTATTCTGTTTACATGAATAAAACCTTCTGTGCTCTTACACCCAATGTGAATGGTTTATTGAATCTCGATCGTTGTGATACACATTCATAATATTGATGCCAAAATATGCAAAGTTGATAATGATAGTGCAACATACTTGTGGCACTACCGTTCAGGTCATATTGGTGTAAAGTGCATGGAGAAACTTCATGCAGATGGACTTTTGGAGTCACTTGATTATGAATCATTTGGCACTTGTGAACCATGCCTCATGGGCAAGATGACTAAAACTCCGTTCGGTGGAACAATGGAGCGAGCCAATGACTTATTGGAAACAATACATACCGATGTATGCGGTCCGATGAGTGTTGAAGCACGTGGCGGGTATCATTATTTTCTGACGTTCACGGATGATTTGAGCAGATATGGGTATATCTACTTAATGAAACACAAGTTTGGAACATTTGAAAAGTTCAAAGTATTTTAGAGTGAAGTAGAGAATCAATGTAACAAGAAAATAAAATTTCAACGATCTGATCGCGGAGGCGAATATTTGAGTTAGGAGTTTGGCCTTCATTTAAAACAATGTGGAATAGTTTCACAACTCACGCCACCTGGTACACCATAGTGTAATGGTGTGTCCGAACATCGTAATCGTACTTTGTTAGATATATGTCGCGTTCTATGATGTCTCTTACTGATTTACCACTATCGTTTCGGGGTTATGCATTAGAGACAACCGCATTCACGTTAAATAGGGCACCGTCTAAATCCGTTAAGACGACACCCTATGAACTGTGGTTTGGCAAGAAACCTAAGTTGTCATTTCTTAGAGTTTGGGGTTGCGAAACTTATGTCAAAAGGCTTCATCCTGATAATTTTGAACCCAAATTGGAGAAGTGCGTCTTCATAGGATACCTTAAGCAAACAATTGGGTACACCTTCTACCATAGATCCGAAGGCAAGTTCTTTCACTACAGGAATCAGCTACTTTGCCGTCTGCCATGGCGGACGACAAAGGTCTTTGCCGTCCGCCGCGGACGGCAAACACGGACGGCAAAGTAAGATCCGGCAAACAACTACTTTGCCGTCCTCTTTATGCGGCTGACGGCAAAGTGTCCTTTGCCATCCGCAGCGGACGACAAAGAAAGCAGACGGCAAAAATTTCTATGTTAGTCCGTTAGGTGGCTAACGGCAGCCCTTTGCCGTCCGCCTCATGGTGTCAGCATGACATCACCACTCTTTGTCGTCTGCCACTGTAGGCAAACTTGCCAAATGGGTCAGCTCCCAGGAAGCACAGTTGGCTGCCACGTGTCCTGTTTGCCATCCGCGGCGGACGGCAAAGAGGCCGTTGCCGTTGGTGCCAGACGGCAAAGAGCCTGTATATTGGCTTTTTTTTGTTTTTCCTGAATCCAACAATTTTCACAGCAAATATATATGACATATATAGATATATTTCATAGGGCTATTTAATAGCAAACATATCACATATATATCCAGCACATAATTAAGTTTCATCCATTCATACATAAGCAAGTTCCATCCATACACATTGTTCCATCCATATACATATTACAATGCAAAGTTTGATCAATATAGCAAGTTCCATCATAGCAAGCTAGATACAATGCAAAGTTTCATCAAAGAAAAAACAAGCACTCCATCATAGCAAGCTAGCTTTCATGAAGTGAATGAAATCTGCAAAATGGCAAATAAGAAAGTTAGAAATAGGTGACTAGAAGAAGAAGACTAGAACAAGAAGTATATGTCGTTTATGAGCTAACTTAGGTGAAATGGATCATATATGAGCTAACTAAGTTGAAATGGGTCGTTTATGAGCTAACTAAGGTGAAATGGATCATCTATGAGCTAACTTAGTTCAAATGGGTCGTTTATGATCTAACTAAGGTGAAATGGATTGTTTTTGAGCTAACTAAGTTGAAATGGATCGTATTTGAGCTAACTTAGGTGAAATGGATCATTTATGAGCTAACTTAGTTGAAATGGGTCGTTTATGAGCTAAGTAAGGTGAAATGGATCATTTTTTAGCTAATTAAGGTGAAATGGATCGTTTTTGAGCTAACTAAGGTGAAATGGATCATTTAAGTGCTAATTTAGGTGAAATGGATCATTTATGAGCTAATCTAGGTAAAATGGGTCATTTTGGAGCTAGCCTAGGTAAGATGGGTCATTTTGGAACTAACCTAGGTGAAATGGGTCGTTTATGAGCTAATTTGGGTAAAATGGGTCATTTTAGAGCCAACTTGGGTAAAATGCATCATTTTAGAGCTAACCTAGGTAAGATGGATGGTTTTGGAGGTTAGTAAGCTTATTAAGTCATTTTGGAGGAAAAGAAGCTAACTCTAAGTCATTATGGTAAGCATATTGGAGGAAATAAAGCTAAGTCTAGGTCTTTATGCATTTGTTAAGCAAAACACTAGAGACACTTACCATGATCATGGAGGTGTTTTAGCGGGGTGGCTCGTGCCGGTAGCTGGAGAAGGATCGTGCGATGCTTGTCTGGAGTTACGCTGCACCAAAGATCATTTCCAATGTCTCATTAGCATGATGACACTCAAATGTTAAGACTAGCAAGTAATGTCCATTCAAATTAAACTGACCGTGGTCCCAGGAGCAATCACTGGCATCGGCGGAGCGGTCTGACCGGACTTCTCGCACACGGACTGCACATTTGGTTTTGATGACTCAATCATACTAGTTAGTAATGAGACAAACACTACATGAATGTTTTGGCTAATGTGTTGAAAAAACTTACCACAAGGAGCTCGTACATGGCCCTTGCCTGCATGTCATTATGTGCCCTCTCCTCCTCCAACATCTTTGTCGTCCTCTCCTCCAACTCCCGTTGCCTCTCCGTCTCCTCCGCCAGAAATTTCTCCATTCTATCTCTCTCACTTTGTATAGCAGCCTGCAACACCACTCCTCGTTACCATTTGTAATCATTGATGGAAGCACACACAATGTAATGGAGAAAGATAGCTGAGTGCGTATAACTAACCTTGAAGGCGAGTTGGACTGGCCGTTCACAAGGCCTTATCTCAGGAGCGGAGCTCGACTGGCGCGCCTTGATCTCCGGGAGAGTGCTAGGACAACGGATAAGTCCATCTCCCATGGCTATGGAGCCATGGGACCTCCCGCCACCAGATATCATCAGCAGCTCGGTATCAATGGGACCCTGGATCGGGTTAAAGTCCTCCCCTTTCCTCACCTTCCCCTCATCTCTATATTTCACGAGCTTGTCGTGGGAGGAGATGTTGGTGAAGTTTTTTGGATCATCGAGGTCAGACGCAGAGAATGCCTTGACTTTCTTGTAAGAGCCAGTGTGGGCCATGGCATATAGGCCGTACACCTTTGGCACCTTATCCGCCTTATTGTAGCATGTCTGAAAGAGATAAACAAAGAAAATTAGTAATTAAAGGGCTGAAAGCTAGCATGACGAACGAATTGCATGATTCATGAAGCAAACCACATACCCAGTTCCGCCCGTACTGATATAAGTTGGAGCTGCCTTGATGGTGTGGCACACCTTCCATTTGGGCACGTTTGTCCTTGGCCTCGTTGTGGAGGGCTTGCCATTCTTTTGAGCACAACTCATTGACCAACACCTCCCAACAATCCATCCGATCCGCACACCATCTCGGAGGGGCCTAAGTTAGGAAATAGAAACTTGAGCGCTACGGCTATGAATTACTAAATGAAGGAAGTAAAGTACAAGGCCTTAAGAATTACCTTCATGTACTCCTCCTTACTCAAGAACTTATCACGGCACACCGGCTTGGTCTTCTTGATACCACGCGCGGCGTAGTAGTCTCGAACGGCCTGCACCCGAGCCTCGTGCCGTAAGTTCTGTAGTAGGCACTTGCAGACGTTATCGATAACATTTGCCGCCTCCTCCTCGTATCCCTCCTCACACCTATAGAATGTCTGCAATCAAATGAGACAATATTGATTAGTACAATTAATAACTAGCTAGTTGAAGATTTTTAATTGTGTAAAGGAGAAATTACCCAGAACTTTCTAATCACCACGTCTGCCCTCGTCTTGCACAAGACACCGTCCATAATCTCACCAGGCGGCGCCGAGGCAGCCAAGTAGTGCTCCCAACTCAATCCAAGCTCTGGAAGCCGACCCTCACCAGGCAACGTAACAAACCCCGGGAAGTTTTGCCGACAAAGAACTCCAAGGACGGAGTTGGGCCGGCGGACACTATGATGGTGGTCCCAACCCCTGCAGCATGACAAGGTCAACGTGTGAATGCATGACTGATATTTGAAGAAACGTGAATGCAGAAGGGTACAGAAAGATTAAATGCACTTACCTCTCCCCATCAGGGAAAATCAACCACCACTGCTCGCGGGTCGCCGGCACGTCCGGGAGCCGCGTAGCACCATGCTGGTAGATGGTGCCCCCTTCCTCGTCAATATCAATCAGCTCCCTGCCATCATCAGCATGGCCACTCGGCCCCTCAGGCTCATCCGGCCAGGTACCCCATCCAGACGTGTGTTCCTCCGGGGTCTCGTGGGCTGAACTCTCGTGGCCCGAAGGCCCGTGGACCGGAGGCTCGTGGACCGGAGTCCGTGTAGCCTCCTCCTCGGACGAGTCCACCCTAGCAGTCACGTGCTCAGGTGAAACAGCTGGGGGTGGCGGCGAGGAAGGCGCCCTCGCAGTCACCCTACCTCCTCTACCGTGACCACGTGCTCTAGCTGCTCTCTTCTTCTTACCTCGTCCCCTTCTTGGCACCGCGGTCGACGAAGAAGGGCCCGGCGGTGTCGCCATACTGTCCAGCGACGCTCGGTGGAGAGGTGCGTGTGGAATGGAAGACCTCGTCGCACGCGCCGACGAAGAAGGGTCCTCGGAGCGCTCCCGACCAGCGCCCACCATCTTTCAACACCTGCCATGACAAAGAGTAAACGAAATTAGTACAACGGCAAAAAAATACCGACATGAATAATAATATGTATATCACTTAAGTGTATCATCATCAAGTACAATAATAATCTCGATCAGTATCATCAATAAATGCATAATCATCATCATCACTATAATCAATGACGGGCTCACGGGGTCAGGGA
>NC_041385.1:30669528-30687409 GCF_002162155.2 Triticum dicoccoides | reverse complement strand
GGCGGGGGCGGTGGCGGGTGTGGCGCCGGGCAGCGGGCGCGGGGGCGATGGCGGGGGCGGCGGCGGGGCGCCGGGGCGGCGGGATGGTAGGGCTATTAGGGAACGTAGTAATTTCAAAAAAATTACTACGCACACGCAAGATCATGGTGATGCATAGCAACGAGAGGGGAGAGTAATGTCCACGTACCCTCGTAGACCGTAAGCGGAAGCGTTATGACAATGTGGTTGATGTAGTCGTACGTCTTCACGATCCGACCGATCCAAGTGCCGAACGTACGGCACCTCCGAGTTCAGCACATGTTTAGCTTGATGACGATCCCCGGACTCCGATCCAGCAAAGTGTCGGGAATGAGTTCCGTCAGCACGACGGCGTGGTGACGATGATGATGTTCTACCGGCGCAGGGCTTCGCCTAAACTCCGCGACGATATGACCGAGGTGGAATATGGTGGAGGGGGCACAACACACGGCTAAGGAACGATCACGTAGATCAACTTGTGTGTTCTAGGGTGCCCCCCTGCCACCGTATATAAAGGAGGGAGGGGGAGGTGCGGCTGGCCCACAAGGGGTGCGCCTGGAGGAGTCCTACTCCCACCGGGAGTAGGACTCCCCCCTCTTGCCTTGGTGGAGAAGGAAAGGGGGAGGGGAAAGAGGAAAGGGGGGCGCCCCCCCCCCTCCTTGTCCTATTCGGACTAGGGGGGAGGGGGCGCGCGGCCTGACCTGGCCGGCCCTCCTCTTCTCCCTCATGGCCCATGTAGGCCCAATAACCCCCGGGGGGGTTCCAGTAACCCCTCGGTACTCCGGAAAAATCCCGGTTTCTCCCGGAACGTTTCTGATATCCAAATATAGGCTTCCAATCTATCAATCTTTATGTCTCGACCATTTCGAGACTCCTCGTCATGTCCTGGATCACATCCGGGACTCCGAACAACCTTTGCTACATCAAAATATATAAACTCGTAATAAAACTGTCATCGTAACGTTAAGCGTGCGGACCCTACGGGTTCGAGAACTATGTAGACATGACCTAGAACTATTCTCGGTCAATAACCAATAGCGGAACCTGGATGCTCATATTGGCTCCTACATATTCTACAAAGATTGAGGGAGTCCTGGACTAGGGGTTGTCCGGATAGCCGAACTATCATCATCGGCCGGACTCCAAGACTATGAAGATACAAGATTGAAGACTTTGTCCCGTTTCCGGATGGGACTTTCCTTGGCGTGGAAGGCAAGCTTGGCGATACGGATATGTAGATCTCCTACCATTGTAACCGACTCTGTGTAACCTAGCCCTTTCCGGTGTCTATATAAACCGGATGGATTTAGTCCATAGGAGGAACAACGATCATACCATAGGCTAGCTTCTAGGGTTTAGCCTCCTTGATCTCATGGTAGATCTACTCTTGTAATACCCACATCATCAATATCAATCAAGCAAGACATAGTGTTTTACCTCCATCAAGAGGGCCCGAACCTGGGTAAAACATCGTGTCCCTTGTCCCCTGTTACCATCCGCCTAGACGCATAGTGCGGGACCCCCTACCCGAGATCCGCCGGTTTTGACACCGACATTGGTGCTTTCATTGAGAGTTCCTCTGTGTCGTCACCGATAGGCTTGATGGCTTCTTCGATCATCAACAACGACGCAGTCCGGGGTGAGACTTTTCTCCCCAGACAGATCTTCGTATTTGGCGGCTTTGCACTGCGGGCCAATTCGCTTGGCCATCTGGAGCAGATCGAAAGCTACGCCCCTGGCCGTCGGGTCAGATTTGGAAGTTTAAACTTCACGGCTGACATCCGCGGAGACTTGATCTTCGATGGATTCGAGCCATAGCCGAGCGTGCCGCACTGTCACGATGGGCATGATTTAGCTCTGCAGCCGGACAGTGCCCTGAAGGCCGCACACGAGCCCGCTCCGACCCTCGATTCGGAGCCGGCTGCGCAGATCGAGGACGGGTGGCTAGACACCGCCTCGGAGGCTGCAACCTCTACGGTGATGGAGCCGAATACTGGCCTTTTCCCTTGTGAAGCTCGTGACTCCGAGGTGCCGGACTCCTCGCCGGACTCCGTACCTCCCGCGGCCCCTCCAATCGAATCCGATTGGGCGCCGATCATGGAGTTCACCGCTGCGGACATCTTTCAACACGCACCTTTCGGCGACATCTTGAGTTCGTTAAAGTATCTCTCGTTATCAGGAGAGCCCTGGCCGGACTGCGGTCAGGACGGTTGGGATGCGGACGACGAAGAAATTCAAAGCCCACCCACCACCCACTTAGTAGCCACTGTCGACGATCTAACCGACAGGCTAGACTTCGACTCCGAAGACATCGACGGTATGGACGACGATGCCGGAGACGACCAAGAGCCAGTGCCTACTGGGCACTGGAAAGCCACCTCATCATATGACATATACATGGTGGATATCCCAAAGGATGGGAATGGCGAAGGAACAACGGAGGATGACCCCTCCAAGAAACAGCCTAAGCGCCAGCGTCAGCGGCGCCGCTCTAAATCCCGCCACAGCAAGAATGGAGATTCCGGCACCGGAGATAATAATACCCCAGACAGTGCCGAAGACAACCCCCTCCAGCAAGATTCGGCACAGGAGGACGGAGAAGCCAGCCCTCATGAGAGAGCGGCAGACGAAGAGGTAGAGGATGATAATTACATGCCTCCCAACGGAGACGAGGCAAGCCTCGACGACGACGAACTTGTCGTGCCGGAGGATCCCGTCGAACAAGAGCGTTTTAAACGCAGGCTTATGGCCACGGCAAACAGCCTCAAGAAAAAGCAGCAACAGCTTAGAGCTGATCAAGATCTGCTAGCCGACAAATGGACTGAAGTCCTTGCGGCCGAAGAGCATGAGCTCGAACGCCCCTCCAAAAGCTACCCCAAACGCAAGTTGCTCCCCCGATTAGAGGAGGAGGCATATAAACCTGCATCACCAGCGCACAATACGGCTGACCGACCACCCCGTGGCCGCGACAGAGAGGCCTCTAGGCCCTCCACTAGAACCGTACCCCGGCATCGCTCGAAAAGCACAAGGCCACAGGGGAACACTCTGGACTTGCGAGATATATTGGAGGATAAGGCAAGACAATCAAGATCGATCTACGGATCGCGTGGGCGCCCCATGATACGTGACGACAATCGTCGCGCCGGACACACCAAGTCCGGCCGGGCCGAACACAGTAGACAAAGCTCTTTTGAGCTCCGTCGTGATATAGCCCAATACAGAGGCGCCGCACACCCACTATGCTTCACAGATGAAGTAATGGATCATCAAATCCCCGAAGGGTTTAAACCCGTGAATATTGAATCTTATGATGGCACAACAGACCCCACGGTTTGGATCAAAGACTATCTCCTTCATATCCACATGGCCCGCGGTGATGATCTTCACGCCATCAAATACCTCCCACTCAAGCTTAAAGGACCAGCTCGGCATTGGCTCAATAGCTTGCCAGCAGAATCAATTGGGTGTTGGGAGGACCTGGAAGCCGCATTCCTTGATAACTTCCAGGTCACGTATGTGCGACCACCAGACGCTGACGACCTAAGCCATATAATTCAGCAGCCAGACGAATCGGCCAGACAATTCTGGACACGGTTCTTAACTAAGAAAAATCAAATCGTCGACTGTCCGGATGCGGAGGCCCTCGCGTCCTTCAAACATAACATCCGCGATGAGTGGCTTGCCCGGCACCTGGGACAGGAAAAGCCGAAATCCATGGCAGCCCTCACATCACTCATGACCCGCTTCTGCGCGGGAGAGGACAGCTGGCTAGCCCGCAACAACAACCTCAGCAAAAATTCTGGCAGTCCAGATATCAAGGACCGCAATGGCAGGTCGCGTCGCAACAAGAACAAACGCCACATTAACGGCGACAATAATGAGGATGCGGCAGTCAATGCCGGATTTAGAGGCTCTAAACCCGGTCAACGGAAAAAGCCATTCAAAAGAACTACTCCGGGTCCTTCCAATTTGGACCGAATACTCGATCGCTCGTGCCACATACACGGCACCCCCAAAAGGCCAGCTAACCACACCAACAGGGACTGTTGGGTATTCAAGCAGGCAGGCAAGCTAATTGCCGAAAACAACGACAAAGGGCTGCATAGCAATGACGAGGAAGAGACCCGACCGCCGAACAATAGAGGACAGAAGGGTTTCCCCCCACAAGTGCAGACGGTGAACATGATATACGCAACCCACATACCCAAAAGGGAGCGGAAGCGTGCACTCAGGGATGTATACGCGATGGAGCCAGTCTCCCCGAAGTTCAACCCATGGTCCTCCTGCCCGATCACTTTTGATCGAAGGGACCACCCCACCAGCATCCGCCACGGCGGATTCGCCGCATTGGTTTTAGACCCCATCGTCGATGGATTTCACCTCACCAGAGTCCTGATGGACGGCGGCAGCAGCCTGAACCTACTTTATCAGGATACAGTGCACAAAATGGGCATAGACCCCTCAAGGATTAAACCCACAAAGACGACCTTTAAAGGCGTCATACCAGGTGTGGAGGCCAATTGTACAGGCTCAGTTACACTGGAAGTGGTCTTCGGATCCCCGGATAACTTCCGAAGCGAGGAGTTAATCTTCGACATAGTTCCGTTTCGCAGCGGCTATCATGCTCTGCTCGGACGTACCGCGTTTGCAAAGTTCAACGCGGTGCCGCACTACGCATACCTCAAGCTCAAGATGCCAGGCCCTCAAGGAGTCATCACGGTCAACGGAAACACTGAACGCTCTCTCCGAACGGAGGAACATACAGCGGCTCTCGCGGCAGAAGTACAGTGCAGCCTCTTAAGGCAATTCTCGAGTCCAGCCGTTAAGCGACCGGAGTAACCTACAACAAGACCACCTGGCACGTTCCGAGCACGCGTAGCAATGCGGCCCCAACCCCAGGCCCTGCAAAATTGCAAGACTGGTCCTTCACGTACATCATTACGCTCTGGAGATACCATGGGCATAGGGGGAGGGGCACGACCACGATAGGCCCAGAATGCGGCTTAACCACACCAGGGGCTCTCAAGTATGTCGTTCTTTTTTTCTTTTTCTTTTTTTTTACCCACAGGACTCCGTTCATCAGAGGCCCTGTCCGGCAGTAGACCTGCTGAACTCACGATGCAACAGCCAGGGAAGGAGAAAGGCTACGACGAATATCCAGGTGGTCTTCATTACGAGCATTAAATCTGTTTTATACACCATTCCGCAGCCTACCCCTGGAGGGGGACATGTTTAATAGTCCCATCCCTTGCTTACCGCACTATTTGTATCATTCTGCATTCATGACGGTATTTCTTGAATAAACAATGCAACACCTTTTTGCTTATAATTGCATTTCTTTCTTATACATATGTTCATTTATGACATGTTGCATCCGTACACTTTGGTACGGCAAAATACACCAGGGGCTTATGTTTCCCGCATCATGGTGTGATAAGTCCGAACACTTTCACAAGTGCGGCACCCCGAACTTATAGCATTATATGCATTGGCTCCGAATCATGTCTTGGGTCAATAGTTGGGTTTGCCCGGCTCCCATGTTTTGGTACCTTACGTTCCGTTGTATCGGCTAAGGTAGCACTGGGAGAACCACTGCGATTGCGCCCCAGTTGAGCTGGGCGAGCGCCTCAGTGGAGAAAGCTAAAACTGACTGTCATGATGAGGCGAGAGCCGGACGCTGTTCGGGAGGGTTTTTTTCGAGTCCCTAAAGACTTATGCCGCTTAGAGCGAGGAACCGGCTTTGTCCGGCCCAGGCATGGATAGCGCCCCAAATTCGGCCTTCCGAACACTAGGGCTTCGCCAAAATTTAAAATTATAGAATTCTATGGCTAAGTGAGAGTGTTCAAGCATTATAAGTCCGGTTGCCTCGTTCGTTGTGTTGAGCGCCTCCCTAGATGGACCCAAAAATGGGAACAAGAGTGCTCAAATTTATCCCGAACACCCCAGCATTCGTGGCATGGGGGATGAAGCCGACGACTTGCCATCTCTCAGATTTGATAAACGGCCGCATAGAAGGTAATATTTTAAATTAACAAGCATTGCTTAGCGCATATGAACAAAGTTTTCAGCGCACAGGATAACAAAATGCGAGTCTACTCAAATATTACATCTTTGGAGCACTCACCCGCAATAATGCGGGCACCCTTCAGGACACTCTTATAATACATCTCGGGCATGCGATACTCCTTGCCCGGCGATGGCGCGTCCGTCACAAGCTTCTCAGCATCCATCTTGCCCCATTGCACCTTTGCGCGGGCAAGGGCCCGACGGGCACCTTCAATACAGGCGGAGTGCTTGATGACTTCAACCCATGGACACGCATCCACCAGCCGCCGCACCAGGCCGAAGTAGCTCCCAGGCATGGCCTCCCGGGGCCACAGCCGAACTATGAGGCCCTTCGTGGCCTGTTCGGCCACCTTGTGGAGCTCGACCAGCTGCTTCAGCTGGTCGCTAAGGGGCACCGGATGTCCGGCCTCAGCATACTGAGACCAGAAGACCTTCTCCGTCGAGCTCCCCTCCTCGGCCCTATAGAAAGCGGCAGCATCGGACACGCTGCGGGGCAGATCTGCAAACGCACCTGGAGAGCTCCGAATTCGGGTAAGTGATACGTAATTCACACTCACATGCTTGCTTTGCATGAAAAATGCCTTACCCGCCGCTATTTTCTTCAACGCCTCGATTTCCTGGAGGGCCTTGTAGGCTTCGGCCTTAGCGGCTTTGGCACTCTCAAGAGCCGATGCAAGCTCGGACTCTCGAGTCTTCGAGTCGCGCTCCAAACTCTCATGTTTTTCCACGAGATCCTGGAGCTCTTGCTGTACCTCCGCCACCCGCGCCTCCTGCTTCTCTCGCTCGGTGCGCTCCGCGGCCGCATTACATTCGGCCGCGGACACCGCCTCCTTCAGGGTCGCCACCTCGTTCGTGGCCCCTGCAATACCCACGTTATCCTTGTCATTCTTCTTGCAACCAAATCTTTTTCTGTAAGGTACAACTTTAATAAGGTGTTACTCACCTTCCTTGTCCTCGAGCTGCTTCTTGGCACGGCCGAGCTCATTCTCGGACCGCTCGAGGCTTTGCTTCAAAATATTGACCTCCGCAGTCAGTGCGGCAGAGGTCAGTAGCATAGCCTGCAACCCCATATTGACATATTTTTTATGACTCCTGCGTATATCTTTTTAGATCCTCAGTCCGGCTTTTCTTTCCGAACACCGAACCGAGCATCAAGGGCTACTGTCTATGCGGTACTATTTTACATATATCAAAATTCTTACCTCAAAGCCTGTTAGAAGGCTGCTGCAGGCTTCGGTTAGCCCGCTCTTGGCGAGCTAAACCTTCTGAATCACCGCACTCATGACGGTGCGGTGTTCCTCTTTGATGGAAGCGCCGTTGAGCGCCTCCAGCAAGCTATCCGGCGCCTCTAGTTGGACGGAGGCCGCCGGCGTCACGGTGTTTCCCTTCTTACGAAGGGGCCACCCGCCGGACTCCGGAGCCACTATAGGTTCCGGTGCGGAGTCCGGTGCAAAGTCCGGGAGGTTGCCCTGCGGCACCTCCGGGGCCTCCTCCTCCTGACAGGTCCCTTCCCGGGATCCCACCTCGGCATCATCCGCATCACGGGGGGTGGAGGCGGTCGGAAGGGAATCCATATCCGACGCACCCAAGGACCCGCTCGACGAAGCGGGAAGATCATCCTTGGGCGGACTGCAGGGTTGTATGCGGCATTAGAAAGACACCATGTGGCGAAAAGAAAAATCATTAAGTTATTTGGGAGTCCAGATACTTACGATCTCGCCAGAGGCTTGGCCCTTGAAGGCCAGTCCTCGCCGGCGTTGGCAGAGCAGTCTGGGGGAAGATTCCTTCCCTTCTTGGACCTTTCGGCCTCCCTCGTTGGGGAGGCCTTCCTTTTCTTCCCTCCCCCCGCTGGGGGAGAGGCCTCTTTCTTCTCCTCCTCGCCTTTGTGGGAGGAGTCCGCCTCGGATTCACCGGACGATAAGTCCGATGACACCTGAAAACGGGAACTCTTTCGAGTGCTCGTGGCCTTCTTCTTGGCCTTCTTCTCCGGCACCACGTGGGGTGCCGGAACCAGCAGCCCCGTTAAGCGGGCGTCCGCTGGGTCTTCTGGCAAAGGGTCCGGACAGTTAGTCTGCTCGGCCTTCTTCAGCCAGTCCTGTCAAAGGAGAGGGAGTTTAGATCCCGCATAGAGTCAAACTATGGAAAACAAGTGTCCCGTAAAGGGTAAAATCGCTTACCTCGCTAGCCGGACGCTGCGAGCTGAATCCGCGATCTTCGGTAGCGGATGCGGGAGCCTCGGCGCCCTTCAACAGCACCCTCCAGGCCTCTTCGTACATAGTGTCGAAGAGCCCGCTCAAAGTCTGGTGATGCGCCGAATCAAACTCCCACATATTGAAGTCCCGTTGTTGGCACGGGAGAATCCGGCGGATGAGCATGACCTGGACTATGTTAACAAGCTTGAGCTTCTTGTTCACTAGCTTTTGGATGCAGGCTTGGAGTCCGGTCAGCTCCTCCAAATCACCCCATGTCCGGTCGCTCTCTTTCCAGGAGGTGAGCCGTAAGGGGATGCCAGATCTGAATTCGGGGGCCGCTGCCCATTCAGGGTCACGCGGCTCGGTGATGTAGAACCATCCCGATTGCCACCCCTTAATGGTTTCCACGAAGGTGCCCTCGAGCCAAGTAACATTGGGCATCTTGCCCACCATGGCGCCTCCGCACTTCGCTTGGCTGCCCTTCACAACCTTCGGCTTGACACTGAAGGTCTTGAGCCACAAGCCGAAGTAGGGCTGGATGCAGAGGAAGGCCTCACACACGACGATAAACGTCGAGATGTTGAGAATGAAATTCGGGGCCAGATCATGGAAATCCAGGCCGTAGTAGAACATGAGCCCCCGGACAAAGGGATGGAGTGGGAAGCCCAGTCCGCGGAGGAAATGGGAAAGGAATACTACCCTCTCATGGGGCCTGGGGGTGGGGATGAGCTCTCCCTCCTCGGGGAGCCGGTGCGCGATGTCGCTGGACAGATATCCGGCGCTGCGCAGCTTCTTGATGTGCCCCTCCGTAACGGAGGAGGCCATCCACTTGCCTCCCGCTCCGGACATAGTTGGAGAAGGTTGAGGTGAGATGTGCGGACTTGGGCGCTGGAGCTCGAGTTCGCGGAGATGGATACGCAAAGGAGGAACAAGGCGTAGGTAAAAGGGTGGATCTTTATCCCCTTATATGGGCGGACGAAACCATGCGTCCCCACCGGCCTGATAAAACTCGCTTATCTCCCAAGCGCCGCAATCAATGGCGCGGTTGGGTTACCCACGTCCGTATTGATGGGAATCCCGGAATAAGGAGAACACGATCTCTGCTTCGACAAGATGTGCCAAGGAAACCGCTTCGCTAAACGCGCTGAGGTGGTACAATAAAAACAATTCGAGTAAAGGCTTGGTGGTGGTGTGACGTCACGCCACAAAATACGTCAGCAGATTGAACTTGTGTAAATATTATTCTCTCTACGGTGGTATGTGGAATTTATTTTGCAGAGCCGGGCACTATCCTGGTGTTCACGATCTTCTATGAATTATTTGAAGGAGGAACCCGCCTTGCAATGCCGAAGACAATATGCACGCCGGACTCGTCGTCATTGAAGCCTGGTTCAGGGGCTACTGAGGGAGTCCTGGACTAGGGGGTGTCCGGATAGCCGAACTATCATCATCGCCGGACTCCAAGACTATGAAGATACAAGATTGAAGACTTCGTCCCGTGTCCGGATGGGACTTTCCTTGGCGTGGAAGGCAAGCTTGGCGATACGGATATGTAGATCTCCTACCATTGTAACCGACTCTGTGTAACCCTACCCCTCTCCGGTGTCTATATAAACCGGATGGTTTTAGTCCATAGGACGAACAACGATCATACCATAGGCTAGCTTCTAGGGTTTAGCCTCCTTGATCTCGTGGTAGATCTACTCTTGTAATACCCACATCATCAATATCAATCAAGCAGGACGTAGGGTTTTACCTCCATCAAGAGGGCCCGAACCTGGGTAAAACATCGTGTCCCTTGTCCCCTGTTACCATCCGCCTAGACGCACAGTTCGGGACCCCCTACCCGAGATCCGCCGGTTTTGACACCGACAAAGATCTTTATCGGTCAAACCGCATAACAACATACATTGTTCCCTTTGTCATCGGCATGTTACTTGCCCGAGATTCGATCGTCGGTATCTAATACCTAGTTCAATCTCGTTACCGGCAAGTCTCTTTACTCGTTATGTAATGCATCATTCCGTAACTAACTCATTAGCTACATTGCTTGCAAGGCTTATAGTGATGTGCATTACCGAGAGGGCCCAGAGATACCTCTCCGACAATCGGAGTGACAAAACCTAATCTCGAAATACGCCAACCCAACATGTACCTTTGGAGACACCTGTAGTACTCCTTTATAATCACCCAGTTACGTTGTGACATTTGGTAGCACCCAAAGTGTTCCTCCGGTAAACGGGAGTTGCATAATCTCATAGTTACAGGAACATGTATAAGTCATGAAGAAAGCAATAGCAACATACTAAATGATCAAGTGCTAGGCTAACGGAATGGGTCATGTCAATCACATCATTCTTCTAATGATGTGATCCCATTAATCAAATGACAACACATGTCTATGGTTTAGGAAACATAACCATCTTTGATTAATGAGCTAGTCAAGTAGAGGCATACTAGTGACTATATGTTTGTCTATGTATTCACATATGTATCATGTTTCCGGTTAATACAATTCTAGCATGAATAATAAACATTTATCATGATATGAGGAAATAAATAATAACTTTATTATTGCCTCAAGGGCATTTTTCCTTCAGTCTCCCACTTGCACTAGGGTCAATAATCTAGATTACACAGTAATGATTCTAACACCCATGGAGTCTTGGTGCTGATCATGTTTTGCTCATGGAAGAGGCTTAGTCAATGGGTCTGCAACATTCAGATCCATATGTATCTTGCAAATCTATATGTCTCCCACCTGGACTTGATCCCAGATGGAATTGAAGCGTCTCTTGATGTGCTTGGTCCTCTTGTGAAATCTGGATTCCTTTGCCAAGGCAATTGCAACAGTATTGTCACAGAAGATCTTCATTGGTCCCGATGCACTAGGTATGACACCTAGATCGGAAATTAACTCCTTCATCCAGACTCCTTCATTTGCTGCTTCCGAAGCAGCTATGTACTCCGTTTCACATGTAGATCCCGCCATGACGCTTTGTTTAGAACTGCACCAACTTACAGCTCCACTATTTAATAAAAACACGTATCCGGTTTGCGATTTAGAATCATCCGGATCAGTGTCAAAGCTTGCATCGACGTAACCGTTTACGACTAGCTCTTTGTCACCTCCATATACAAGAAACATATCCTTAGTCCTTTTCAGGTATTTCAAGATGTTCTTGACCGCTGTCCAGTGATCCACTCCTGGATTACTTTGGTACCTTCCTGCCAAGCTTATTGCTAAGCACACGTCAGGTCTGGTACACAACATTGCATACATGATAGAGCCTATGGCTGAAGCATAGGGAACATCTTTCATTTTCTCTCTATCTTCTGCTGTGGTCGGGCATTGAGTTTGACTCAACTTCACACCTTGTAGTACGGGCAAGAACCCTTTCTTTGCCTGATCCATTTCGAACTTTTTCAAAACTTTATCAAGGTATGTGCTTTGTGAAAGTCCAATTAAGCGTCTTGATCTATCTCTATAAATCTTGCTGCCCAATATATAAGCAGCTTCACTGAGGTCTTTCATAGAAAAACTTTTATTCAAGTATCCCTTTATGCTATCCAGAAATTCTATATCATTTCCAATTAATAATATGTCATCTACATATAATATCAAAATGCTACAGAGCTCCCACTCACTTTCTTGTAAATACAGGCTTCTCCAAAAGTCTGTATAAAACCATATGCTTTGATCACACTATCAAAGCGTTTATTCCAACTCCGAGATGCTTGCACCAGTCCATAAATGGATCGCTGGAGCTTGCACACTTTGTTAGCACCTTTTGGATCAACAAAACCTTATGGTTGCATCATATACAACTCTTCTTCCAGAAATCCATTCAAGAATGCAGTTTTGACATCCATTTGCCAAATTTCATAATCATAAAATGCAGCAATTGCTAACATGATTCGGACAGACTTAAGCATCGCTACGGGTGAGAAAGTCTCATCGTAGTCAACCCCTTGAACTTGTCGAAAACCTTTTGCAACAAGTCGAGCTTTATAGACAGTTACATTATCATCAGCGTCAGTCTTCTTCTTAAAAATCCATTTATTCTCAATGGCTTGCTGATCATCGGGCAAGTCAACCAAAGTCCATACTTTGTTCTCATACATGGATCCCATCTCAGATTTCATGGCCTCTAGCCATTTTGCGGAATCTGGGCTCATCATCGCTTCCTCATAGTTCGTAGTTTCATCATGGTCAAGTAACATGACTTCTAGAATAGGATTATCATACCACTCTGGTGCGGATCTTACTCTGGTAGACCTACGAGGTTCAGTAGAAACTTGATCTGAAGTTTCATGATCAATATCATTAGCTTCCTCACTGATTGGTGTAGTTGTCACAGGAGCCGGTTCTTGTCATGAACTACTTTCCAATAAGGGAGCAGGTACAGTTACCTCATCAAGTTCTACTTTCCTCCCACTCACTTCTTTCGAGAGAAACTCCTTCTCTAGAAAGGATCCGAATTTTGCAACAAAAATCTTGCCTTCAGATCTGTGATAGAAGGTGTACCCAACAGTCTCTTTTGGGTATCCTATGAAGACACATTTCTCCGATTTGGGTTCGAGCTTATCTGGTTGAACTTTCTTCACGTAAGCATCGCAACCCCAAACTTTAAGAAATGACAACTTTGGTTTCTTGCCAAACTACAGTTCATGAGGCGTCGTCTCAACGGATTTTGATGGTGCCCTATTTAATGTGAATGCGGCCGTCACTAAAGCATAACCCCAAAACGACAGCGGTAAATCAGTAAGAGACATCATAGATCGCACCATATCTAGTAAAGTACGATTACGACATTCGGACACACCATTTCATTGTGGTGTTCCGGGTGGCGTGAGTTGTGAAACTATTCCGCATTGTTTCAAATGTAAACCAAACTCGTAACTCAAATATTCTCCTCCACAATCAGATCGTAGAAATTTTATTTTCTTGTTACGATGATTTTCCACTTCACTCTGAAATTCTTTGAACTTTTCAAATGTTTCAGACTTGTGCTTCATTAAGTAGATATACTCATATCTGCTCAATTCATCTTGTGAAGGTCAGAAAATAACGATACCCGCCACGAGCATCAACACTCATTGGACCGTATACATCGGTATGTATTATTTCCAATAAGTCACTAGCTCGTTCCATTATTCCGGAGAACGGAGTTTTAGTCATCTTGCCCAAAAAGCACGGTTCGCAAGCATCAAATGATTCATAACCAAGTGATTCCGAAAATCCATCTTTATGGAGTTTCTTCATGCGCTTTACACCGATATGACCCAAACGGCAGTGCCACAAATAAGTTGCATTATCATTATTAACTTTGCATCTTTTGGCATCAATATTATGAATATGTGTATCACTACGATCGAGATCCAACAAACTATTTTCATTGGGTGTATGACCATTTGAAGGTTTTATTCATGTAAACAGAACAACAAGTATTCTCTGATTTTAAATGAATAACCGTATTGCAATAAACATGATCAAATCATATTCATGCTCAACGCAAACGCCAAATAACATTTATTTAGGTTCAACACTAATCTCGAAAGTGTAGGGAGAGTGTGATGATGATCATATCAATCTTGGAACTACTTCCAACACACATCGTCACTTCACCCTCAACTAGTCTCTGTTTATTCTGTAACTCCTGTTTCGAGTTACTAATATTTAGCAACCGAATAAATATCAAATACTCAGGGCCTACTATAAACACTAGTAAAGTACACATCAATAACATGTATATCAAATATACCCTTGTTCACTTTGCCATCCTTCTTATCCACCAAATATTCAGGGCATTTTTGCTTCTAGTGACCATTTCCTTTACAGTACAATCACTCAGTTTCAGGCTTTGGTCCAGCTTTGGGCTTCTTCACAGGAGTGACAACTTGCTTGCCATTCTACTTGAAGTTCCCTTTCTTTTCCTTTGCCCTTTTCTTGAAACTAGTGGTTTTGTCAATCATCAACACTTGATGCTCTTTTCTTGATTTCTACCTTCGTTGATTTCAGCATCACGAAGAGCTCGGGAATCATTTTCGTCATCCCTTGCATTATAGTTCATCACCAAGTTCCAGTAACTTGGTGATGATGACTAGAGAAATCTGCCAATCACTATCTTATCTGGAAGATTAACTCCCACTTGATTCAAGAGATTGTAGTACTCAGACAATCTAAGCACTTGCTCACTAGTTGAGCGATTCTCCTCCATCTTTTAGCTATAGAACTTGTTGGAGACTTCATATCTCTCAACTCGGGTATTTGCTTGAAATATTAACTTCAACTCTTGGAACATCTCATATGGTCCATGATGTTCAAAACGTCTTTGAAGTCCCGATTCTAAGCCGTTTAAGCATGGTGCACTAAACTATCAAGTAGTCATCATTTTGAGCTAGCCAAACGTTCATAACGTCTGCATCTGCTCCTGCAATAGGTTTGTCACCTAGCGGTGCATTAAGTACATAATTCTTCTGTGCAGCAATGAGGATAAACCTCAGATCACGGATCCAATCTGCATCATTGCTACTAACATCTTTCAACACAATTTTCTCTAGGAACATATCAAAATAAACATATAAAAGCAACAACGCAAGCTATTGATCTACAACATAATTTGCAAAATACTACCAGGACTAAGTTCATGATAAATTTAAGTTCAATTAATCATATTACTTAAGAACTCCCACTTAGATAGACATCCCTCTAATCCTCTAAGTGATTACGTGATCCATATCAACTACACCATGTCCGATCATCACATGAGATGGAGTAGTTTCAACGGTGAACATCAATATGTTGATCATATCTACTATATGATTCACGCTCGACCTTTCGGTCTCCGTGTTCCGAGGCCATATCTGTTATATGCTAGGCTCGTCAAGTTTAACCTGAGTATTCCGCGTGTGCAACTGTTTTGCACCCGTTGTATTTGAACGTAGAGCCTATCACACCCGATCATCACGTGGTGTCTCAGCACGAAGAACTTTCGCAACGGTGCATACTCAGGGAGAACACTTCTACTATGATAATTTAGTGAGGGATCATCTTATAATGCTACCGTCAATCAAAGCAATATAAAATGCATAAAAGATAAACATCACATGCAATCAATATAAGTGATATGATATGGCCTTCATCATCTTGTGCTTGTGATCTCCATCTTCGAAGCACCTCCAGGATCACCATCGTCACCGGCGCGACACCTTGATCTCCATCGTAGCATTGTTGCCGTTTACGCCATCTATTGCTTCTACGACTATCGCTACCGCTTAGTGATAAAGTAAAGCAATTACAGGGCGTTTGCATTTCATACAATAAAGCGACAACCATATGGCTCCTGCCAGTTGCCGATAACTTCGGTTACAAAACATGATCATCTCATACAATAAAATATAGCATCACGTCTTGACCATATCACATCACAACATGCCCTGCAAAAACAAGTTAGACGTCCTCTACTTTGTTGTTGCAAATTTTACGTGGCTGCTACGGGCTTTAGCAAGAACCGTTCTTACCTACGCATCAAAACCACAACGATAGTTCGTCAAGTTAATGTTGTTTTAACCTTCGCAAGGACCGGGCGTAGCCACACTCGATTCAACTAAATTGAGAGAGACAGACACCCGCCAGTCACCTTTAAGCACGAGTGCTCGTAACGGTGAAACCAGTCTCGTGTAAGCGTACGCGTAATGTCGGTCCGGGCCGCTTCATCTCACAATACCGCTGAGCCAAAGTATGACATGCTGGTAAGCAGTATTACTTGTATCGCCCACAACTCACTTGTGTTCTACTCGTGCATATGACATCTACGCATAAAACCTGGCTCGGATGCCACTGTTGGGGAACGTAGTAATTTCAAAAAAATTCCTACGCACACGCAAGATCATGGTGATGCATAGCAACGAGAGGGGAGAGTAATGTCCATGTACCCTCGTAGACCGTAAGCGGAAGCATTATGACAACGCGCTTGATGTAGTCGTACGTCTTCACAATCCGACCGATCCAAGTACCAAACGTACGGCACCTCCGAGTTCAGCACATGTTCAGCTCGATGACGATCCCTGGACTCCGATCCAGCAAAGCGTCGGGGATGAGTTCCGTCAGCACGACGGCGTGGTGACGATGATGATGTTCTATCGGCGCAGGGCTTCACCTAAACTCCGCGATGATATGACCAAGGTGGAATATCGTGGAGGGGGGCACCGCACACGGCTAAGGAACGATCACGTAGATCAACTTGTGTGTTCTAGGGTGCCCCCCTACCCCCGTATATAAAGGAGGGAGGGGGAGGTGCGGCCGGCCCCCAAGGGGTGCGCCTGGAGGAGTCCTACTCCCACCGGGAGTAGGACTCCCCCCTCTTGCCTTGGTGGAGAAGGAAAGGGGGGAGGGGAAAGAGGAAAGGGGGGCGCCGCCCCCCCCCCCCCTCCTTGTCCTATTCGGACTAGGGGGCAAGGGGGCGCGCGGCCTGCCCTGGCCGGCCCTCCTCTTCTCCCTCATGCCCCATGTAGGCCCAATAACCCCCGGGGGGTTCCGGTAACCCCCCGGTACTCCGGAAAAATCCCGGTTTCTCCCGGAACGTTTCCGATATCCAAATATAGGCTTCCAATATATCAATCTTTATGTCTCGACCATTTCGAGGCTCCTCGTAATGTCCTGGATCACATCCGGGACTCCGAACAACCTTCGGTACATCAAAATATATAAACTCATAATAAAACTATCATCGTAACGTTAAGCGTGCGGACCCTGCGGGTTCGAGAACTATGTAGACATGACCTAGAACTATTCTCGGTCAATAACCAATAGCGGAACCTGGATGCTCATATTGGCTCCTACATATTCTACGAAGATCTTTATCGGTCAAACCGCATAACAACATACGTTGTTCCCTTTGTCATCGGCATGTTACTTGCCCGAGATTCGATCGTCGGTATCTAATACCTAGTTCAATCTCGTTACCGGCAAGTCTCTTTACTCGTTACGTAATGCATCATTCCATAACTAACTCATTAGCTACATTGCTTGCAAGGCTTATAGTGATATGCATTACCGAGAGGGCCCAGAGATACCTCTCCGACAATCGGAGTGACAAAACCTAATCTCGAAATACGCCAACCCAACATTTACCTTTGGAGACACCTGTAGTACTCCTTTATAATCACCCAGTTACGTTGTGACGTTTGGTAGCACCCAAAGTGTTCCTCCGGTAAACGGGAGTTGCATAATCTCATAGTTACAGGAACATGTATAAGTCATGAAGAAAGCAATAGCAACATACTAAACGATCAAGTGCTAGGCTAACGGAATGGGTCATGTCAATCACATCATTCTTCTAATGATGTGAACCCATTAATCAAATGACAACACATGTCTATGGTTTAGGAAACATAACCATCTTTGATCAATGAGCTAGTCAAGTAGAGGCATACTAGTGACTATATGTTTGTCTATGTATTCACACATGTATCATGTTTCCGGTTAATACAATTCTAGCATGAATAATAAACATTTATCATGATATGAGGAAATAAATAATAACTTTATTGTTGCCTCTAGGGCATATTTCCTTCAAGGGCGTCGGCGGGTGGGGGAGGGG
>NC_041385.1:30619427-30669030 GCF_002162155.2 Triticum dicoccoides | reverse complement strand
CGGGGGCAGGGGTGGTGGCGGGGGCGGCGCCGGGCGGTGGGTGCGACGCGGTGGGTGTGGATCGATGTGGGCGTCGGGGAGGAGAGAGGGAGAAACAGAGAGAGTAACGGGCGGGAGGGGGGGCTCGGCCGTTAGTTAGGTTAGCCTTTGCCATCCGCCCATGCCTTTGCGGTGAGCTTTTGTTCTATCTTTGCTGTCTGCTGCGGACGGCAAAGAAGGGGGACGTTAAGTTTTCCTGTTAGCGGGTGCCACCTCCCTCTTTGCCGTCAGCTAGCGGACGGCAAAGATTCTTTGCCGTCCGCTAGCTGACGGCAAAGAGATGGCTGATGGCAAAGACATTCTTTACCGTCAGCTCTTTCTTTGTCGTCTGCTTTTCGGTAGCTGATGGCAAAGAGCTTCTTTGTCGTCCGCTAGCGGACAGCAAAGATCTGGCAGATGGCAAAGTAGCTGATTCCAGTAGTGTTTGTTGCCAAGAATGGATCCTTTCTATAGAAGGAGTTTCTCTCGAAAGAAGTGAGTGGGAGGAAAGTAGAACTTGATGAGGTAATTGTACCTTCTCTCGAATTGGAAAGTGGTACATCAGAGAAAATTGTTCCCGTGATGCCTACACCAACTAGAGAGGGAGCTAATGATGATGATCGTGAAACTTCAGATCAAGTTACTATGAATTTCGTAGGTCGACCAGAGCATGATCCGCACCAGAGTGGTATGGTAATCCTTTCCTGGAAGTCATGTTACTAGACCAAGGCGAACTTACGAAGTATGAAGAAGCTATGATGAGCCCAGATTCTGACAAACGGTTTGAGGCCATGAAATCTGAGATAGGATCCATGTATGAGAACAAAGTGTAGACTTTGGTGGACTTGCCCGATGATTGGAAAGCCAGAGAGAATAAATGGATCTTTAAGAATAAGACTGACACTGATGGTAATGCTACTATCTACAAAGCTTGACTTGTTGCAAAAGGTTTTCGACAAGTTCAAGGGGTTGACTATGATGACACTTTCTCATCTGTAGTGATGCTTAAGTCTGTCTGAATCATGTTAGCAATTGCCGCATTTTATGATTACAAAATCTGGCAAATGGATATCAAAACTGCATTCCTTAATGGATATCTTAAAGAAGAGTTGTATATGATGCAAGCAGAAGGTTTTGTCAATCCTAAAGGTGCTAACAAAGTGTGCAAGCTCCAGCAATCCATCTATGGACTGGTGCAAGCATCTCGGAGTTGGAATATACACTTTGATGAGGTGATCAAAGCATATGGTTTTATACAGACTTACAGTGAAGCCTGTATTTACAAAAAAAGTGAGTGGGAGCACTACAACATTTCTGATAAGTATATGTGAATGACATATTATTGATCATAAATGACGTACAATTTCTAAATAGCATAAAAGGATATTTGAATAAGAATTTTTTCAAAAGAAAAAACCTCGGTGAACCTGCTTACATATTGGGCATCAAGTGTTGGAAATATGCCCTAGAGGCAATAATAAAATGGTTATTATTGTATTTCCTTGTTCATGATAATTGTCTATTATTCATGCTATAATTGTATTGACTGGAAACTGCAATACATGTGTGAATACATAGACCACAAAATGTCCCTAGTGAGCCTCTAGTTGACTAGCTCGTTGATCACAGATGGTCATGGTTTCCTGACCATGGACATTGGATGTCATTGATAACGGGATCACATCATTAGGAGAATGATGTGATGGACAAGACCCAATCCTAAGCATAGCACAAGATCGTGTAGTTCGTTTGCTAAAAGCTTTTCTAATGTCAAGTATCATTTCCTTAGACCATGAGATTGTGCAACTCCCGGATACCGTAGGAATGCTTTCGGTGTGCCAAACGTCACAACATAATTGGGTGGCTATAAAGGTGCACTACGGGTATCTCCGAAAGTGTCTGTTGGGTTGGCACGAATCGAGACTGGGATTTGTCACTCCGTGAGACGGATAGGTATCTCTGGGCCCACTCGGTAATGCATCATCATAATGAGCTCAATGTGACTAAGTAGTTAGTCACAGGATCATGCATTGCGGAATGAGTAAAGTGACTTGCCGATAATGAGATTGAACGAGGTATTGGGATACCGACGATCGAATCTCGGGCAAGTAACATACTGGTTGATAAAGGGAATTGCATACGGGTTGCTTGAATCCTTGACATCATGGTTCATCCGATGAGATCATCGTGGAACATGTGGGAGCCAACATGGGTATCCAGATCCCGCTGTTGGTCATTGACCGGAGAACGTCTCGGTCATGTCTGCATGGTTCCCGAACCCGTAGGGTCTACACACTTAAGGTTCGGTGACGCTAGAGTTGTTATGGGAAATAGTATGTGGTTACCGAAGGTTGTTCGGAGTCCCGGATGAGATCCCGGACATGACGAGGAGCTCCGGAATGGTCCGGAGTGAAGATCGGTATATTGGACGAAGGGTATTGGAGTCCGGAATTGTTCCGGGGGTACCAGGTGACGACCAGCGTGTCCGAAAGGGGTTTCGGAGGCCCCGACAAGCGTTGGGGGGCCTTATGGGCCAAGGGGAGAGGGCACATCAGCCCACTAAGGGGCTGAGTGCCCCTCCCACCCCATCTCACGTAACAAGGAGATGTGGGGGCGCCACCCCTAGGGCAGCCGCCCCTCCCGGCTTGGGGGGCAAGTTTCCTAGGGGGTGGGGGCGCCAAAACCCATCTAGGGTTTCCCCTATGGCCGCCGCCCCTCCCCTAGGGAACCCTAGGGCGCCTCCCCCTCCTCCCTTCCCCCTATATATAGTGAGGGAGAGAGAGGGCAGCCACACCCTTCCCCTGGCGCAGCCCTCTCCCTCCTCCAACACCTCCTCCTCCGTAGTGCTTGGCGAAGCCCTGCCGGAGAACCACGAGCTCCACCATCACCATGTCGTCGTGCTGTCGGAGTTCTCCCTCAACTTCTCCTCTCCCCTTGCTGGATCAAGAAGGAGGAGACGTCCCCGGGCTGTACGTGTGTTGAACGCGGAGGCACCGTTGTTCGGTGCTTAGATCGGAATCAACCACGATCTGAATCGCTACGAGTACGACTCCTTCATCCGTGTTCTTGTAACGCTTCTGCTTAGCGATCTTCAAAGGTATGAAGATGCTCATCCTCTCCCTCTCGTGTTGCTAGAATCTCCATAGATTGATCTTGGTGTTGCATAGAAAATTTTGAATTTCTGCTACGTTCCCCAACATCAAGATCTATAGAGATAGATCAAGATGCTTGATAAGAATTTCAATGAGTACATACCTTGATAAGACTTTGAAGGAGTTCAAAATGGATTAGTCAAAGAAGGAGTTCTTGTCTGAGTTGTAAGCTATGAAGTTGAGTAAGACTCAAAACCAAACCACGGCAGAAAAATAGAGAGAATGAAATTCATTCCCTATGCCTCAGTCGTAGGTTCTATAAAGCATGTCATGCTGTGTACCAGACCAAATGTGTGCCTTGCCACATGTTTGGCAAGGGGGTACAAGAGTGATCCATGAATGGATCACTGGACAACGGTCAAAATTATCCATAGGGGATAAGGAAATGTTTCTCGATTATGAGGTGATAAAGAGTTCGTCGTAAATGGTTACATTGATGCAAGCTTTGACACTAATCCAGATGACTTTGATTATCAATTTGGATGTGTATTAAACGAAGGAGCAAGTATCTAGAGTAGCTCTATGCAGAGCATTGTAGACATAGAAATTTGCAAAGTACACACGGATCTAAATATTGCAGACACGTTGACTAAAACCTCTCTCACAAACAAAACATGATCATACCTTACAACTCTTTGAGTGTTAATCACATAACAATGTGAACTAGATTATTGACTCTAGTAAACTCTTTGGGTGTTAATCACATGGCGATGTAAACTATAGGTATTAATCACATGACGATATGAACTAGATTATTGACTCTAGTAAACTCTTTGGGTGTTAATCACATGGCGATGTGAACTAGATTATTGACTCTAGTGCAAGTGGAAGACTGAAGGAAATATGCCCTAGAGGCAATAATAAAGTTGTTATTTTTGTTGGGGAACATAGTAATTTCAAAAAAAATCCTACGCACACGCAAGATCATGGTGATGCATAGCAATGAGAGGGGAGAGTGTTGTCCACGTACCCTCGTAGACCATAAGCGGAAGCGTTATGACAACGCGGTTGATGTAGTCGTACGTCTTCACGATCCGACCGATCCAAGTACCGAACATACGGCACCTCCGAGTTCAGCACACGTTCAGCTCGATGACGATCCCCGGACTCCGATCCAGCAGGGTGTCAGGGATGAGTTCCGTCAGCACGACAGCGTGGTGACGATGATGATGTTCTACCAACGCAGGGCTTCGCCTAAGCACCGCTACGATTATGACCGAGGTGGAATATGGTGGAGGGGGGCACCGCACACGGCTAAGGAACGATCACGAAGATCAACTTGTGTGTCTAGAGGTGCCCCCCTGCCCCCGTATATAAAGGAGCAAGAGGGGAGGCCGGCCGGCCCTAGGGGACGCGCCAAGGAGGGGGGAGTCCTCCTCCTAGTGGGAGTAGGACTCCCCTTTCCTAGTCCAACTAGGAAGGAGGAAGGGGGAAGGAAAGAGAGGGAGAGGGAGAGGGAAAGAGGGGTCGCGCCCCCCTCCCCTTGTCCAATTCGGACTCCCCATGGGAGGGGGCGCGCCACCTCCTGGGCTACAGCCCTCTCTCTCCCCTCAGGCCCACTAAGGCCCAATACTTCCCCGGGGGGTTCCGGTAACCCCTCCGGCACTCCGGTTTACTCCGAAATTACCCGGAACGCTTCCGGTGTCGGAATATGGTCGTCCAATATATCAATCTTTATGTCTCGATCATTTCGAGACTCCTCGTCATGTCCGGGATCACATCCGGGACTCCGAACAATCGTCGGTACATCAAAACATATAAACTCATAATAAAACTGTCATCATAACGTTAAGCGTGCGGACCCTACGGGTTCGAGAACTATGTAGACATGACCTAGAACTATTCTCGGACAATAACCAATAGCGGAACCTGGATGCTCATATTGGCTCCCACATATTCTACGAAGATCTTTATCGGTCAAACCGCATAACAACATACGTTGTTCCCTTTGTCATCGGCATGTTACTTGCCCGAGATTCGATCGTCGGTATCCAATACCTAGTTCAATCTCGTTACCGGCAAGTCTCCTTACTCGTTACATAATGCACCATTCCGTAACTAACTCATTAGCTACATTGCTTGCAAGGCTTATAGTGATGTGCATTACCGAGAGGGCCCAGAGATACCTCTCCGACAATCGGAGTGACAAATCCTAATCTCGAAATACGCCAACCCAACATGTACCTTCGGAGACACCTGTAGAGCTCCTTTATAATCACCCAGTTACGTTGTGACGTTTGGTACCACACAAAGTGTTCCTCCGGTAAACGGGAGTTGCATAATCTCATAGTTACAGGAACATGTATAAGTCATGAAGAAAGCAATAGCAACATACTAAACGATCAAGTGCTAGGCTAACGGAATGGGTCATGTCAATCACATCATTCTCCTAATGATGTGATCTCGTTAATCAAATGACAACTCTTTTGTCCATGGCTAGGAAACATAACCATCTTTGATAAACGAGCTAGTCAAGTAGAGGCATACTAGTGACACTATGTTTGTCTATGTATTCACACATGTATTATGTTTCCGGTTAATACAATTCTAGCATGAATAATAAACATTTATCATGATATAAGGAAATAAATAATAACTTTATTATTGCCTCTAGGGCATATTTCCTTGAGTCTCCCACTTGCACTAGAGTCAATAATCTAGTTCACATCATCATGTGATTTAACACCAATATTCATATCTGTATATGATTAACACCCATAGTTCACATTGTCATGTGATCAACACCCAAAGGGTTTACTAGAGTCAATAATCTAGTTCACATCGCTATGTGATTAACACTCAAAGAGTACTAAGGTATGATCATGTTTTGCTCGTGAGAGAAGTTTAGTCTACGGGTCTGTCACATTCAGAGCCGTATGTATTTTGCAAATATTCTATGTCTACAATGCTCTGCATGGAGCTACTCTAGCTAATTGCTCCCACTTTCAATATGTATCCAGATTGAGACTTAGAGTCATCTGGATCGGTGTAAAAGCTTGCATTGATGTAACTCTTTACAACGAACTCTTTTATCACCTCCATAATCGAGAAACATCTCCTTAGTCCTCACTAAGGATATTCTTGACCGTTGTCCAGTGATCTACTATTAGATCAAAATTGTATTCCTTTGCCAAACACAAAGCAAGGTATACAATAGGTCTGGTTCACAGCATAGCATACTTTATAGAACCTATGACTGAGGCATAAGGAATGACTTTTCATTCTCTTTCTATTTTCTGCCATGGTCGGGTTTTGAGTCTTACTCAACTTCACACTTTGCAACATAGGCAAGAACTCTTTCTTTGACTGTTCCATTTTGAACTATTTCAAAATCTTGTCGAGGTATGTGTTCATTGAAAACTCCTATCAAGCATCTTGATCTATCTCTATAGATCTTGATGCTCAATGTGTAAGCAGCTTCACCGAGGTCTTTCTTTGAAAAACTCCTTTCAAACACTCCTTTATGCTTTCCAGAAAATTCTACATCATTTCTGATCAACAATATGTCATTCACATATACTTATCAGAAAGGTTGTAGTGCTCCCACTCACTTTCCTGTAAATACAGGCCTTTCCAAAAGTCTGTATAAAACCATATGCTTTGATCAACTCATCAAAGCGTATATTCCAACTCCGAGATGCTTGCACCAGTCCATTGATGGATTGCTGGAGCTTGCACACTTTGTTAGCACCTTTAGGATTGACAAAACCTTCTGGTTGCATCATATACAACTCTTCTTTAATAAATCCATTAAGGAATGTAGTTTTGACATCTAATTGCCAGATTTCATAAAATGTGGCAATTGCTAACATGATCCAGACAGACTTAAGCATCGTTACAAGTGAGAAAATCTCATCGTATTCAACACCTTGAACTTGTCGAAAACCTTTCGCAACAAGTTGAGCTTTGTAGATAGTAACACTACTATCAGTGTCCGTCTTCCTCTAGAAGATCCATTTATTTAACTTGGCTTGCTGATCAACGAGCAAGTCAACCAAAGTCCATACTTTGTTCTCATACATGGATCCTATCTCAGATTTTATGGCTTCAAGCCATTTCGCGGAATCTGGGCTCACCATCGCTTCCTCATAGTTCGTAGGTTCATCATGGTCTAGTAACATGACTTCTAGAACAGGATTACCGTACCACTCTGGTGCGGATCTTACTCTGGAATACCTACGAGGTTTGGTAGCAACTTGATCTGAAGTTTCATGATCATCATCATTAACTTCCTCACTAATTGGTGTAGGAATCACTGGAACTGATTTCTGTGATGAACTACTTTCCAATAAGGGAGAAGGTACAATTACCTTATCAAGTTCTACTTTCCTCCCACTCACTTCTTTCGAGAGGAACTTCTTCTCTAGAAAGGATCCATCTTAGCAATGAATAACTTGCCTTCGGATCTATGATAGAAGGTGTACCCAACAGTTTCCTTTCGGTATTCTATGAAGATGCACTTCTCCGATTTGGGTTCGAGCTTATCAGGTTGAAACCTTTTTCACATAAGCATCGCAACTCCAAACTTTAAGATACGACAGCTTAGGTTTATTGCTAAACCATAGTTCATACGGTGTCGTCTCAACGGATTTAGATGGTGCCCTATTAAACGTGAATGCAGCTGTCTCTAATGCATAACCCCAAAACGATAGTGGTAAATCGGTAAGAGACGTCATAGATTGCACTATATCCAATAAAGTACTGTTATGACGTTCGGACACACCATTAAGTTGTGGTGTTCCAGGTGGCATGAGTTTGTGAAACTATTCCACATTTTTTTAATTGAAGACCAAACTCGTAACTCAAATATTTGTCTCCGCGATCAAATTGCAGAAACTTTATTTTCTTGTTACGATGATTCTCCACTTCACTCTGAAATTCTTTGAACTTTTCAAATGCTTCAGACTTGTGCTTCATTAAGTAGATATACTCATATCTGCTCAATTCATCATATCTGCTCAATTCATCTTGTGAAGGTCAGAAAATAACGATACACGCCGCAAGCCTTAACACTCATCGGATCGCATACATCGGTATGTATTATTTCCAATAAGTCAGTAGCTCGTTCCATTGTTCCGGAGAACGGAGTTTTAGTCATCTTGCCCAAAAGGCACGGTTCGCAAGCATCAAATGATTCATAACCAAGTGATTCCGAAAATCCATCTTTATGGAGTTTCTTCATGCGCTTTACACCGATATGACCCAAACGGCAGTGCCACAAATAAGTTGCACTATCATTATTAACTTTGCATCTTTTTGCATCAATATTATGAATATGTGTATCACTACGATCGAGATCCAACAAACTATTTTCATTGGGTGTATGACCATTTGAAGGTTTTATTCATGTAAACAGAACAACAATTATTCTCTGATTTTAAATGAATAAATGTATTGCAATAAACATGATCAAATCATATTCACGCTCAACGCAAACGCCAAATAACATTTATTTAGGTTTAACACTAATCCCGAAAGTATAGGGAGTGTGCGATGATGATCATATCAATCTTGGAACTACTTCCAACACTCATCATCACTTCACCCTCAACTAGTCTCTGTTTATTCTGTAACTCCTGTTTCAAGTCACTAATTTTTAGCAACTGAACAAATATCAAATACTCAGGGGCTACTATAAACACTAGTAAGGTACACATCAATAATCTGTATATCAAATATACCCTTGTTCACTCTGCCATCCTTCTTATCCACCAAATATTCAGGGTATTTCCGTTTCCAGTGAACATTTCCTTTGCAGTGTAAGCACTCAGTTTCAGGCTTTGGTTCAGCTTTGGGCTTCTTCGTGGGAGTGACAACTTGCTTGTCATTCTACTTGAAGTTCCCTTTCTTTCCCTTTGCCCTTTACTTGAAACTAGTGATCTTGTCAACCATCAACACTTGATGCTCTTTCTTGATTTCTACCTTCGTCGATTTCAACATCACGAAGAGCTCGGGAATCGTTTTCGTCATCCCTTGCATACTATAGTTCATCACAAAGTTCTACTAACTTGGTGATGGTGACTAGAGAATTCTGTCAATCACTATCTTATCTGGAAGATTAACTCCCACTTGATTCAAGCGATTGTAGTACCCAGACAATCTGAGCACATGCTCACTAGTTGAGCGATTCTCCTCCATCTTTTAGCCATAGAACTTGTTGGAGACTTCATATCTCTCAACTCGGGTATTTGCTTGAAATATTAACTTCAACTCTTGGAACATCTCATATGGTCCATGACATTCAAAACGTCTTTGAAGTCCCCATTCTAAGCCGTTAAGCATGGTGCACTAAACTATCAAGTAGTTATCATATTGAGCTAGCCAAACATTCATAACGTCTGCATCTGCTCCTGCAATAGGTCTGTCACCTATCGGTGCATTAAGGACATAATTTTTCTGTGCAGCAATGAGGATAAACCTCAGATCACGGATCCAATCCGCATTATTGCTACTAACATCTTTCAACACAATTTTCTCTAGGAACATATCAAAAATAAACATATGAAAGCAACAACGCAAGCTATTGATCTACAACATCATTTGCAAAATACTACCAGGACTAAGTTCATGATAAATTTAAGTTCAATTAATCATATTACTTAAGAACTTCCACTTAGACAGACATCTCTCTAGTCATCTAAGTGATCACGTGATCCAAATCAACTAAACCATGTCCGATCATCACGTGAGATGGAGTAGTTTCAATGGTGAACATCACTATGTTGATCATATCTACTATATGATTCACGTTCAACCTTTCGGTCTCCGTGTTCCGAGGCCATATCTGTTATATGCTAGGCTCGTCAAGTTTAACCTGAGTATTCCGCGTGTGCAACTGTTTTGCACCCGTTGTATTTGAACGTAGAGCCTATCACACCCGATCATCACGTGGTGTCTCAGCACGAAGAACTTTCGCAACGGTGCATACTCAGGAAGAACACTTCTTGATAAAATTTTTAGTGAGCGATCATCTTAAAATGCTACCGTCAATCAAAGCAAGATAAGATGCATAAAGGATAAACATCACATGCAATCAATATAAGTGATATGATATGGCCATCATCATCTTGTGCTTGTGATCTCCATCTCCAAAGCACCGTCGTGATCACCATCGTCACCGGCGCGACACCTTGATCTCCATCGTAGCATCGTTGTCGTTACGCCATCTATTGCTTCTACGACTATCGCTACCGCTTAGTGATAAAGTAAAGCAATTACAGGGCGTTTGCATTTCATACAATAAAGCGACAACCATATGGCTCCTGCCAGTTGCCGATAACTTCGGTTACAAAACATGATCATCTCATACAATAAAATATAGCATCACGTCTTGACCATATCACATCACAACATGCCCTGCAAAAACAAGTTAGACGTCCTCTACTTTGTTGTTGCAAATTTTACGTGGCTGCTACGGGCTGAGCAAGAATCGTTCTTACCTACGCATCAAAACCACAACGATAGTTCGGCAAGTTAGTGCTGTTTTAACCTTCGCAAGGACCGGGCGTAGCCACACTCAGTTCAACTAAAGTTGGAGAAACAGACACCCGCTAGTCACCTGTGTGCAAAGCACGGCGGTAAAACCAGTCTCGCGTAAGCGTACGCGTAATGTCGGTTCGTGCCGCTTCATCCAACAATACCGCCGAACCAAAGTATGACATGCTGGTAAGCAGTATGACTTGTATCGCCCACAACTCACTTGTGTTCTACTTGTGCATATAACATCTACGCATAAAACCTAGGCTCTGATACCACTGTTGGGGAACGTAGTAATTTCAAAAAAATTCATATGCACACGCAAGATCATGGTGATGCATAGCAACGAGAGGGGAGAGTGTTGTCCACGTACACTCGTAGACCGTAAGCGGAAGCGTTATGACAACGCGGTTGATGTAGTCATACGTGTTCACGACCCGACCGATCCAAGTACCGAACATATGGCACCTCCGAGTTCAGCACACGTTCACCTCGATGACGATCCTCGGACTCCGATCCAGCAGGGTGTCGGGGATGAGTTCCGTCAGCACGACGGCGTGGTGATGATGACGATGTTCTACCGACGCAGGGCTTCGCCTAAGCACCGCTACGATATGACTGAGGTGGAATATGGTGGAGGGGGGCACCGCACACGGCTAAGGAACGATCACGAAGATCAACTTGTGTGTCTAGAGGTGCCCCCCTGCCCCCCGTATATAAAGGAGCAAGGGGGGAGGCTGGCCGGCCCTAGGGGCGCGCCAAGGAGGGGGAGTCCTCCTCCTAGTGGGATTAGGACTCCCCTTTCCTAGTCCAACTAGGAAGGAGGAAGGGGGAAGGAAAGAGAGGGAGAGGGAGAGGGAAAGAGGGGCCGCGCCCCCCCCTCCCCTTGTCCAATTCGGACTCCCCATGGGAGGGGGCGCGCCACCTCCTGGGCTGCAGCCCTCTCTCTCCCCTCAGGCCCACTAAGGCCCAATACTTCCCCGGGGGGTCCGGTAACCCCTCCGGCACTCCGGTTTACTCCGAAATTACCCGGAACGCTTCCGGTGTCCGAATATGGTCGTCCAATATATCAATCTTTATGTCTTGATCATTTCAAGACTCCTCGTCATGTCCGAGATCACATCCGGGACTCCGAACAACCTTCGGTACATCAAAACATATAAACTCATAATAAAACTGTCATCATAACGTTAAGCGTGCGGACCCTACGGGTTCGAGAACTATGTAGACATGACCTAGAACTATTCTCGGTCAATAACCAATAGCGGAACTTGGATGCTCATATTGGCTCCCACATATTCTACGAAGATCTTTATCGGTCAAACCGCATAACAACATACGTTGTTCCCTTTGTCATCGGCATGTTACTTGCCCGAGATTCGATCGTCGGTATCCAATACCTAGTTCAATCTCGTAACCGGCAAGTCTCTTTACTCGTTACGTAATGCATCATTCTGTAACTAACTCATTAGCTACATTGCTTGCAAGGCTTATAGTGATGTGCATTACCGAGAGGGCCCAGAGATACCTCTCCGACAATCGGAGTGACAAATCCTAATCTCGAAATACGCCAACCCAACATGTACCTTCGGAGACACCTGTAGAGCTCCTTTATAATCACCCAGTTACGTTGTGACGTTTGGTAGCACACAAAGTGTTCCTCCGGTAAACGGGAGTTGCATAATCTCATAGTTACAGGAACATATATAAGTCATGAAGAAAGCAATAGCAACATACTAAACGATCAAGTGCTAGGCTAACGGAATGGGTCATGTCAATCACATCATTCTCCTACTGATGTGATATCGTTAATCAAATGACAACTCTTTTGTCCATGGCTAGGAAACATAACCATCTTTAATAAACGAGCTAGTCAAGTAGAGGCATACTAGTGACACTATGTTTGTCTATGTATTCACACATGTATTATGTTTCCAGTTAATACAATTCTAGCATGAATAATAAACATTTATCATGATATAAGGAAATAAATAATAACTTTATTATTGCCTCTAGGGCATATTTCCTTCAATTTTATATTTCCTTATTTCATGATAACTGTTTATTATTCATGCTAGAATTGTATTAACTGGAAACTTGATAGATGTGTGGATACATAGACAAAACACTGTGTCCCTAGTAAGCCTCTACTAGACTAGCTCGTTAATCAAAGATGGTTAAGTTTCCTAACCATAGACATGTGTTGTCATTTGATGAACGGGATCACATCATTAGGAGAATGATGTGATGGACAAGACCCATCTGTTAGCTTAGCATAATGATCGTTCAGTTTTATTGCTATTACTTCCTTCATGTCAAATACATATTCCTTCGACTATGAGATTATGCAACTCCCGGATACCGGAGGAATGTCTTGTGTGCTATCAAACATCACAACATAACTGGGTGATTATAAAGATGATCTACATATATCTCCGAAGGTGTTTGTTGAGTTGGCATAGATCGAGATTAGGATTTGTCACTCCGAGTATCGGAGAGGTATCTCTGGGCCCTCTCGGTAATACACATCAAAGCTTGCAAGCAAATGACTAAGGAGTTAGTCACGAGGTGATGTATTACGGAACGAGTAAAGAGACTTGCCGGTAACGAGATGGAACTAGGTATGAAGATACCGACGATTGAATCTAATGCAAGTAACATACCGATGGACAAAGGGAATTACGTATGTTGTCATAACGGTTCGACCGATAAAGATCTTCGTAAAATACGTAGGAGCCAATATGGGCATCCAGGTTCCGATATTAGTCATTGACCGGAGAGGTGTCTCGGTCATGTCTACATAGTTCTCGAACCCGTAGGGTCCGCACGCTTAACGTTCGATGACGATATAGTATTATATGAGTTATGTGATTTGGTGACTGAATGTTGTTTGGAGTCCTGTATGAGATCACGGACATGACGATGAGTCTCGAAATGGTTGAGAGGTAAAGATTGATATATAGGACGATGATATTCGAACGCCGGAATGGTTTTCGAGTGCACGGGGTACTTATCGGGTCACCGGAAGGGGTTCCGGACACCCCCGGCAATATGTATGGGCTTAATGGGCCAAGGAGGGACAGACCAGCCCACAAGGGGCTGGTGCCCCCCTGCCCTGGCCAGCCGGCCCTAGGGGAAGGAAAGGGGAAGGGGGAGGCCCCTCCTGCCTTTCCTCCTCAAGGGAGAAAGGAAAAAGGGGGGGCACCTCCCTCCCCTGCCTTTCCCACTCACACATATATGGCAGCGGGAGCGACTTGGGAGGAAGCCCAAGTAGGATTCCTCCTACTTGGGGCGCGCCTAGGGCTGCTCCTCCTTCCCTCCCACCTATATATACATGGGGGGGCCACACATAGGGACACAGACAATTGCCTAGCCGTCTGCGGCGTCCCCCTCCACCGTTTACACCCTCGGTCATATTTTCGTAGTGCTTAGGCGAAGCCCTGAGGAGATCACTTCACCATCACCGTCATCACGCCATCGTGTTGTCGGAACTCATCTACTACCTCGTTGTCTTGCTGGATCAAGAAGGCGGAGGACGCCACCGAGTTGAACATGTGCAGAACATGGAGGTGCCGTACGTTCGGTACTTGATCAGTTGGAGCACGAAGAAGTTCGACTACATCAACCGCGTTGTTAAACGCTTCCGCTTACGGTCTATGAGGGTACGTAGACACTCTCCCCTCTCGTTGCTATGCATCTCCTAGATAGATCTTGCGTGAGCATAGGAAATTTTTGAAATTGCATGCTACGTTCCCCTACATTGGGCGCTTCGGACGATGATAGAGGTGGGCGGGTTTGGGAAAGGAGAGGAGAGCTGGTGGTCTGATGGTGTAGGACTTGGCATGCATGGCCGGTCGGCTTAAATAACCGGGTCGCCGCTACTTCAATGAAGATAGATCTTGTTTCTTCATAGTCAAGAAAAAACACCTCATGATTCGCTGGCATTTGACGCTACCGATTGATTAATTGAATGGCTATGGAATATATGGATAACTTAGTCGGGCGGGTAATGTAGGCCATCCTTAAGCATGCATGCGTTCTGAGACGTGTTCTTGCTCATTTTGTTAGCCTGGTAGCCTGTTAGTGCTGGTTGTATGCATCTTTGTTAGACAGCGGCCAGGCATCTTTTGTCATGGTTTCTATTTGTTTGATGCTAAATTTAAGTTAATAATAGTGCTCTTATTTAAAAATCACAACATAACAAGATTCATTCTCCTTGTCAGATTAGCTCTGTACCCATCAGGAAAGAACAAGTTGCTTAAGACCCATGAGAAGATTTCCTTCCTTTGAGGCCTTGTAGGGCAGAACGGGCCCTTGGTTTCAACCATGATTTTTTGACATTGGGAGAGTTCAATTTTTAGGTTCGGTGCTGCGTATTCTCGTTTATTTAGGATCAACTAATTATAATCCTTACTTTCCCAATGCATCAAACAAGAGATCAGAACAATCTAATATTTTTTATTAAAAGGGTATCTTCTAATCTCCATCTTTAATTCATCAAAATCTATACAAAAAATTGGGACGTCTATCGAAGCAAAACTTTGTTTTGTCATTGCCAAAGAGTGCCAAAACGGGCCTCGGCAACATTCTTTTCAGCATTTGATGTTAGATAATCCGCTAGCATTGGAATCTATGGCGAAACCTGCAGGCCATCCGTGAGCAAGTGCGCGTCCTCTTTCTAATAACTGTACATTACTCCTGTATATAAGTACAGTGTGATTACTTACAATATGAATGTTGATCAGTTCAACTTCTGAATTCAATCTTTCCGTCAACTTGAACTGAGTATATGTATATTACAGTGCTGATCCTGAAATTTGCTCCTAGTACATACACCTACCATTTGAATCATTGCCAAGCTCAGAAATGCATTGTTACTGCAACCATGAGCCTGTACTTATTAGTAGTAAGATGAATCACCTCATTAGCAAACTCTATGCTATATACAACTCATCCGATCGACAGGGGCAGCGCCCTTATTTCTCCAGAATCAATACAAAGCACATCATAACCCGCTAGCATTCGACGCTACCGAGTGGTTCGTTGACTGGCTATGGAATCTATGGATGACCGAGTCAGGCGAAAACTGCAGGCCCTCCGTGAGCAAGTGCGCGTCCTCTTTCTGAGACGCCTTCTTCTTCATGCTCTTAGCCCGACAGTCTCCGTCCCTGACGCAGGTCAGGATCTCCACCACCTCCTTGATCGACGGCCTCAGATCCCTCTCCATCTGCAGGCACTGGAAGGCCACCTCAGCCACGCGGTCGATCGTCCTCTTCGTTTCGGGGTCGGTGTCGTAGCCGAGCTCCGGATCAACCAGCTGAACAACTTCATGGTTCTGAATCCTGTTGAGAGCCATGTTGGCCAGGTTGATCTCACTGTGGCTCCTGCTCATGTCCACAGCAGGCTTTGAGGATATCAGCTCCACCAACACAACGCCAAAGCTGTAAACGTCGCTCTTGTCGGTCAGCTTGTAGCACTGGTGGTACACGGGGTCGACGTAGCCGGGTGTGCCCTGTGGAACGGTCGAGACATGGGTGACCTCGAGCGGGAACAGGCGCGACAACCCAAAGTCTGCAACTTTGACATGAAAGCTGTTGTCAAGCAATATGTTGGTTGTCTTCACATCCCGATGTATGATCTCGACTGCATGGAGGTAGGCCAGTGCTTCAGCTGTTTCTATGGCAATGTTCAGTCTTAGAGGCCACGTGAGGCCTCGTTCCGCCGAGCGAGATCCGTGAAGATGGTCTGCGACAGTCCCATTTGCGATGAACTCGTACACCAGGAGAAGGTCACGGCTCATTCGCGACGTGCAGCCATATAGGATGACCAGGTTCTGGTGGAGCAGGCGGGACAGGATGTCGACCTCATTCAGGAACTGCTCAACCCGTCTGTAGTTGTTCTTGTAAAGGCGTTTCACCGCAACTACTCTCCCATCCTTGAGTTTTCCTGAATGATAAAATACAGTTGAGAACAGAGCTCCTACCATCTGCAATTTGCGTATATGATTGACAAAAATGACAAGCAACGAGTTTGGCAAACATGTGTTTTACCTTTATAAACAGTTCCAAAGCCACCATCACCAAGCTCCCTTGAAGCACTAAATCCATCAGTAGCCACTTCGAGTTCCTCGAAAGTGAAGATATGAGGAGAACCACCCAGCTCAAGGTCTTTACTGTATGTCGTCATTGAAGATCCACTTCGCATGAACTCATTTGAAGCTATAGCTTGTTTCTTCTTCTTTCGTTGGTGCAAGACAAAGAAGACGAACAGAAAGATTGCACCAGCACCGAGTACTGCTCCAACTGTCCACGACAACAATATAACATATTAGCAACATGAAGCAAGTAAGCAGCCAAGGGATCTGACTAATTCTGCATCATGAGATTTCACCCCCTTATTCTGGTACAATATGGAGCACAGGAAATAAGAACCGAAGGAAGCTTGAGAGTTGATTAACACTCACCTATTATGAAAATTGTTTTCATCCTTGTACTCCCCCCTGCATAAGAAGAGTCTGTAAAATATCTATACGGTTTATGAAGAAACAAACAAGAAGTATGAGTAGTAAGTTGACAAATGAAGAAGAATTTTATCTAGGATAAGTGTGCCAGCTTTTACATAAAGTTGAACTCCCTTTGTGACTGGTTAATGAGGAAAATACAGCAACAGCTGAATTTCAGATTCTCAATTGAAGGTGACAACATATATGAAGAAAAAATTGATAGAAGCCACAATCATGACATTTAGAGAGTGAATGTGTGCCCTATTTCGTTCTTTTGGTCCTTCCTCTTCTGCACTCCTTAAGCAGTGCAACACTCAAGTACTCAACCTTCAGTGACTTAAGCAGTGCATCTCTAAGTACCCACTTAAACTAACCACAGCGCCCAATTCATCTTTACACCCCTAACTAATTCAACAACGAACAGTTGCAATAACATTGACTTCCACGCGTTTGAAACACGGACCAGGGCACAGAAAAATAAGCGCATCGATCGGCAATTACGGGGAATAGTCTGTTTGGAACTGTCAGTACGGCATCTTTGTTGAATAGAGTTTTTGACTAATTCAACAAATGCATTTGACTAGGAATCCATAGGCTCCAATCATCCAACGTCTCAATCAATGGGCTAACTTCATCACTAACTACCAAAAACAAAATAATAGTCTGCAGGAGCTCCAAGAAACCAAGCAAGCACTCAAGAGTTGAGAAAACAACAATCAGCATTCTATGTTCCTCCTAGCAACAGCGACGTAAAACGCAGTGAATCTCTTGTTGACAGCGATTCAATGTCAGATAGCAGTATCAAAATTGCTAACTACGTCAGGCATTTTTGGAGACACTGAATCGGTCGCTAGCACTTGAAATTTTGAGGGGATTAGCTTGATCAAAGAACTAGTTATTGACTAGGGAAATTCATGGTGGCGCTGTCAGTTAATTTTCCTCAACTCACCGCACTTCTCAGGGTACACGCCGCCGGAGCAATGGCAGGAAAACCCGGTGCCGTTGTTGGCATACCTGCACTGCCCGCCGCTTGCCTCGCACTTGGGGCAATCGTCCGACGGCACCGTCCACTGAAGCAGGAACCCTCGTCTCATGCTCCGGACGTAGTCGTCGCCCGCCGGAAAACCAAGAACTGGCACAACGGAGAGACGGCAGGCCGGCGGGACAACCCCTGATTCCCGGTGGCTGCCGTACTCCCCGCCAAGGCGGAAGAAGGACTCGCTGGCGCAACGAGTGCGGTTGAATCCCGGCGGCGTCGCCTCCTTGGTGCAGTTGTCGAGGACGAGCAGCTCCTTGTTCCTCTTGCTGATGACGAACGGGCTCAGCCCGAGACCCAGCGAAATGTTGAACCAGAACTTGGGGCAGCCGTCGTCGAGCGGGAGGTTCTTGTCGACGGCGAGGAAGGAGGAGTTCTCGGCGAAGACTTGAACGACCTGGTAGGCCCCGAGTATGGAGCGGCTGAGGAGAGCTTGGCTGCCGTTGCAGTTCAGCTGGAACGACGGGGACCCGCACGGCGGCCGGCCGGGCTCCTCCAGCCAGAACGGGTAACTGATGTTCAGGTCGCCGCATTTCTTGGGCGAGCAGGCCGCTGCGGCCGGCGCAGGCAGCCGGAGAAAGGAAGCGACCGACTGACCGGAGCGGGAGAGGACTAGTTAACGGGACAGAATGGAGGGTGGGATGTGCGACTTGGGGAAGAAGGACGGTGGCCAGAGCGGCTTGACCGGTCAGAGTCAATGCTCTATTTCTTTTCCATTTCCGTTTTTTTAATCAGTTTCCCTTAGATTTCGGGGATGCCGTTGGACAGCGGCAATGCCGCGGCGACGGCGAGGAGCGCCCGCCATGGCCCGCCACGGCGACGGCGACGGCTTGCCAACCCGCCATTAATTTTGCATGGCCCGCTAGAGAAGGGAAGCTGAGGCCAAATTGTTTGTTTCCTAGGAACTCGATAGAAAAAGATTAATTCAACGACTGAACTCACCACTACCGGCACTCGGCGTCAGCGGCCGCCATGTGAGGAGGAATCCATCGCTGATGAGCTCTATGTAGTGGCTGGCATTCACCTTCCCAGTCGCCCCGAGCACCGGCACGGCGGTGACGTTGCAGCCCGGCAAATCGTAGCTGCCGGCGATCACGCCCGTCGCGTTGTAACGCCCTCCTGCGCGGACAAAGGTGTTGTTCCGGCACACCGTCGCCGCCAGCCCCGCTCGGTGCACCGTCTCCAGCGACGGTGCCCTGGTGCAGTTGTAGAAGATGAGGTTCCGGTTGAGGCTGCTGATGGAGAAGGGAGGCCCGGTTTTGGTGGCGGTGTTGGCCTTGGGTACGTGGCATCCTCTCTCGCCGGAGAGATTGAAGTCGCCGAGCTTGTGGACGTCGGAGACGAGCAAGGAACTATTGATGTAGAATATGTTGAGGATCTGCAGCCCGAACCCGCGCTCGTAGTACCCGAGGTAGGGGACGCCGTCGGTGCAGTGGACCTGGAACCCGGACTGCGCGCACCGGTTCTCCTCAGAGCCCGAGACGATCCCAAACGGGGGCGAGACAGTCACGTTGCCGCATCGCTCCGGCTCGCAGGACGCCGCCGCGACGAGCATCCGTGCCGGCATCGTATAGACCACGGCGAGAACGGAGACGAAGAGGCAAGGCCCCAGGCGCCATGGGAACATGCGAGAGAGGATGATTCTGGTAGATGGCTGAGGTGAGTAGCAGGATAATTCTTTGGGCACAAGGTGGATGGAGGAGGATATAGAATTCTATCAACTGAGATACTCATCGTACGTACCTACTACGTATATGGACATCCACCCGGGAGGGGAGGGGGGTCAGTGAGTGATCAGCCGGAACATTTGACCGGTGCAGCCAACGTCCACACACGCGCATTTCAGTCACCCCTCCAGGTCGTGGTCGAGCAGTGATGCGACTGGACCGGATAAGGAAGATGCGAGCCCGGGGTCGTGGATCGTGTCGATCGGCTGCGGCTAGTGCACGCTCTTGTCGGCCATGGACCCATGGGTATGAGCTAGCTGGATACTTGTGCGAGGACTGGTAACAGTACGTGGTCGGACGCAGACCCACAGAGACGATGCTACAAAGATCACCCACGCCTCACACTAAAACGAATGCTACGAGGTCTCAAACTGGATAGAAAGATAGATAGATAGATAGATAGATAGATAGATAGGCACTGCTGCCCAGCTCATCAGAAACTAACAGCGGCGCTACACGTTTACCCGACCATCACTCGTGGCCGCAACGAGGTGTCACACTAAAACATGCAAATGCCAGGAGGATTTCACTGGGTCTAAAACAGGATATAAAGCAGTGCCGCCCAACTCATTCAGAAACTAGGTCTCAGCCACAGCACACAAGGATGAAATGCATCTACGCGACAGCCTACCGAAGATAAAAAGGGTACCAGCACTAACTTGCGCAATGCCAACATGATTGCCGGCCAAGATGCAGTGCACCGGAGAAAATCTAGCTAGAACAGGCATGTCAGGACGTGCCAACTTGGCTATGGTCAAGTGGGCGCACGTACTGGGCGAGAGCAGGAAGGTGGAAGTGCCGCGCTGGCCACATCCATCCATCCGACACAACTGGGCACCACGACTACGTACGGGTCCACGGCCTTATCCTCAAATAAGGCATGATTGATAGCTTGGTTCGACGAGGCAAATCCAAGTAAAGATACAGCACGTACTACACCTTAGCCACACGAACTTGGTTAAAAGATGATTTGGCTACTCAACTTACGTGGAGGTGCAGGTGCAGGCGGCAGACCCCATGTCAAGAGGAAGCCATCCCTGACGAGCCGCTCGTAGTCGCTCGCGTTCACCTCGCCGGAGGACGAGCCCAGCACCGGCAGGACAGCGGGCGGCGCAGCCTCGCACGGCATGGCCGCCGTAGCCGCCCGTCTCGCTGTAACGCCCTCCAGCGCGGATGAACACCTTGCTCCCGTTCCGGCACCCCATCCCCGTCGGCACCAGCTCTCTCCGCCGACGTGCGCCCAGAGCCGCTGCTCCAGCCACCTTCTCCGTGCAGTTGTACAAGATGAGGTCCAGGTTGACGGGGGCGATCCTGAACTGGACGCCGAGTTTGGCGGAGGTGTTCTGCATCGGCAGGCAGCCGTTGGACAACAGTTCCAGCTTGCCCCGATCAACGACATGCAAACTGCGTTCCTCGTACTTGATATCCATGATTGCAAAGCCGTGCCCCAAGAGAACAGAGCTCTGGAGAACTGGAGTGTTGTTGACGCAGGTGACCTCAAAATCTGAGAGACCACATGCTCGTCCCGCCTTGTTGTCCCTGAGCCAGAACGGGGCAGAGATGGTCTGGTTGCTGCACATCTTGGCCGAGCCCGAGCATCCTTCCGCTCGTTCCTCAGCCGCCGCGACCGCGAGCATCAGCGGTAGCCATAGCGCCCGAAAGAACCAGCAGCCCGGAGCCATAGGAATGGAAGATTTGGAAATATTGCAGTGAACAGCAAAGGAGGTCCGTGGCTGGAAGGGTGGTCATAGGCTACAGGGTATGAGAGAATACGCTTGGTCTGAGCACCAACGATATATGAGGACAGACGGCGAGTGAGCGGACAACATTTGATTGGAAGATTGGGGCAAATGATCGTCGTCCACAAAATATAATGAACACAGTGATGTGAGCCATGACTTATCAAATTTTGGGGTTCCCCTTTGAAGAGGTAAGCCATGATCATGGCCTCTTTTGAACCAGTGATGTGACTAGAACCAGGATCTTTTCGGTATCTCTACTTCATGCGCTCGTCGGCTATCTGGCCAGATTATAATCCTGGTACAACCTTCACACTTCGCAGGATACTGGTTTTTTTAGGGATGACAGATCCAGTATAAAAGAAGGTTCTATAGCCTGATCCGTCACTAGGTTGCAATTTTTTTTTCTTTTGAAATTGCATACAAATTTCTAATTTTGTAAAGGTCTCCTGGCGTGCTGCAATTCGGCTGGAAATTGCAAAAAATAAACATAAGCCTATAAGTCCATATGTCTATTTCTGACTGGGCCCTTACTGGATTATACACTTAACAAGTGAACGAAGCTAATTTTGGCCATAGTGCAGACTTCAGAAGTTCAGAGTTCAGACTAAGCAAAAGACACTTATGGTGTACCCACTTCCACTTGCTAATAAACGTCTAATGATGCACACATCTACTGTACAGGATTCCTTGCCAACATGCAGCCAAGATATAGTATGCAGTGTGCAGTGATCTAGAAAATATCTGGAAAATAGACTACGCAAAAGGCAGGCAGAACATCCGCGACGATCAACTCAACCTTATCCTCCTTAGGTGACATGATTTATTGCTTGGTTCGATACGGGAAAATCCAAGCAAATTAGGCACTGCACGTCCTAGCTCACCTACGAACTTGACTACAAGATGAACTTACGTGGCCGTTCCCATGTCAGAAGGAAGCCATCGCGAATGAGCCCCTCATAGTCACTTGCGTTCGCCCCTGCAGATGAGCCCGGCACCGGCACGACGATAGCAGCACAGCCCTCCAAAGCGTAGCTGGCGTAGTGTCCGCTCGGGTCATGAGGTACTCCCACGCGGACAAGCACCTCCCACTTGTTCTCGCACCTCATTCTGGTATGCACCAGGCCTCTGTCCTGACGTGCCAAGGCTCCCGCCGCCGCCTCCTCCGTGCAGTTGTAGAGGATGAGGTTCAGGTTGACGGGATCGATCCTAAACAGATGGTTCAGCTTGCTTGAGGTGTTATAGAACGGGAACGGCGGACGGCAGCTGTTGTTGGCATGCAACACGTCCAGCTTGCCCAGATCAATGGCATACAAGCTGTGTTCCTCGTAAGAGATGTTGAGGATTTTGAAGCCGTTGTTGAAGGGTATAGAGCTCCGTAGACTGCTGATGGTACCATTGCAGGTGACCTCGAAATCCAAGGAACCGCATGGTCTCTCAAGCTCTTTCGTCGCGAGCCAGAACGGATCAGAGATGCTGACGTTGCCGCACTTCTTGGCCGAGCAGTCTCTCCGCTGCTGGTCCTCAGCCACCACGAGCATCAGTGGCAGCCACCACACCGCGACGAAGACCAAGAACCAGCAGCAGCTGGGAGACATCGGAGCACAAATATTGGGAGAGATTATGGTGAACAGCAGAGGTGGGTGGCTGGATTCGGTGGACATGGGCTATTGGGAAGGTAGAGACTACACGTAAGAGAGAATACAGTGGTCGAAGCTTGAACCACATATATGCATGGGGACGGCGAACGAGCGGACTAGTATTGAACATTTGACTGGAAATTCTTGCCAAGAGATCATTGTCCAGGAAGTTTCCCAATGGAGACCCCATGGACTAGTAAGCCATGACTTATCAAATCTGCAGTTAAGGTATGCCATGACCCCATGACCTTGGTTTGCCCGCGAAGTGACTGCTGAAAACCTGGAACCAGGACCAGGATATTTTGTGCTCTTGCTTAGACGTTTATGTAATTTAATAAAAAATATCGTCAGTGGTGCACATCTCTCTTAACAAAATTTTTTGCCGTGGTGCAGAGTTGAGGAGTTCAGAGTTCAGTCACCGTGGGACAAGGCAGAAGTTCTGGCAGTAGACTTTGTTCTGAACCCAAAAGTACTAACATGATTGTTGCTTGGTTTGATTAGGGAAATCCTGGCAAATTATGCACTGTGGCTAGCCGAACCAGATTAAAAGATGATTTGACGGGTGAACTTACGTGCAGGCCGAGGAGCTTCATCCCATGTCAATAGGAAGCCATCCTTGATGAGCTCCTCGTACTGGCTCGCGTTTGTCTCGCCGGACGGCAAGCCCAGCACCGGCAAGACGATTGGAGTGCAGCCCTCCAAAGCATAACTCGAGTATTTCCCGGTGGGGTCGTGTGGTACTCCTGCGCGAACAAACGTGTTGCTCGTGTTCACGCACCTCATCGTCTTCGCCAGCACCAGTTCATTTCCCCGGCGTGCCGCAGCAGCCGCCGTGCAGTTGTACAAGATGAGTTCCAGGTTGACGGGGCCGATCTTAAACGGGGGCGCCAGTTTGACAGAGGTGTTCCAGATCGGAGCGCAGTGGTTGAAGATCTTGGGCGGGTCGTGTAATAGTTGCAGCTTGCCCAGATCAATGACGTGCAAGCTGCGTTTCCCGTAGGAGATATTGAGGATTGCAAAGCCAGGGGTGAAGCGCACGGAGCTCGGTAAAAATGGATAACTGTTGTTAAGGCATGTAAGCTGGAAGTCCGGCGATCCAGGCGGACCACATGATCTTCCCGTCTCCAAGTCAGTGAACCAGAATGGATTTGAGATCCTAACGTCGCCGCACTTGGCCGAGCAGACTTCTCCTTGCTGCTCCTGAGCCTCCACGAGCACCAGTGGCAGCCACCAAACCCAGATTAAGGTGAGGAACCAGGAACTCGGAGCCATCGGAGTAGAAGGGATTTGGAAAGATTGCAGCGAGCAATGCCAAAGGGGGTTGTGGTGGTCGGCTACACGTAAGAGAGAAATACCGTGGTCGAAGCACCATCAATATAAGGGGACGGCAAGCCAGCGGAGTACTGTTAGCCGGAACATTTGACTGGAAAGTTTCTCCAAGCGATCGTCCTCCACGAAATTCCCCAATTGACTGACCCCTTAGACTGGAAAGCCATGACCATGACCTGAGAGACCCCGTGATGTGACCTTAAACCAGGATGCTTCGCTGGGTCTGTCGGTTCCGGGCACTTCATGCTCTTGTTCTACGGCATTCACACTTGACAGGCAGTAACTATCCGTACACTGATTGGCTATTGGGGTTGCGCATTGTAGAAATTGAGTGCAATTTTCCTGTCTTTGCAGGGGAGACGTCTGTTCAAACCTAGAGTTCACACATTTTACTTTGCGTCATTTTAGCTTTTGTACCATGCGACTAGTGGTTTCTCCAAGGACTTGAAAGCATCAAAACCATTTCTGAACTAATTCTTTACGCCGTCTTTTTAATATTGTTTTTTTTAAGCAGCAAGTCTTCTCATCGATTTTAATTACAGAAACCGCCACAACTTTTTAAACCCGTTAAGAAACCAACTATCCAGTGAAACGGGCCTCAAATAAAACTCAAAGATGACACTCGGATAAAACTACGAGCGAGGATGCGGGTTTATGTATCTGCCCAGGTGGCCCACAACTAAGGGGCTCGGACCCAAAACAAGGTTTGCAGGCTACGCTGACAAACCCTATTTGACGCCCATTAACATGTCAGCATAACACAAAAGAGGACGCATAATTGGATCGAGCACATCTCCTGGTTTGGTCAGTTTTATGTTTCGTTCTTTTCTTTTCTTTTTATTAGAATTTTCTCTAGTTTTCTATTTTTATGCTTCCCTTTTTTTAGGTGGCTTTTTATTTTTTCTAATTTTCCTTTCTGTATCAGTTTTATATTTATTTTTATAAATCTTTCCTCTTTTGATTATTTTTATTTAGTTCATTAAAAATTATGTAAATTCGTTAAACATCTGAATATAATTATCTGTGCATGTGAAAAAATAAAATATGTGGTGAACATTTTATTTCACATATACGATTTTAAAAATTCCATGGATTTTTTATACATGAATATAATTGTTTGTATGAATGAACATTTCTTTCATTTCCCTCAATCTCTTGTGCACTTTTTAAAGCTGATATTTTCACAACATTTTAAAATCTTACTAAGCAAAATTCATTTTTTGCAAAAAAAAAAGACACGGGCTAACATAGGTTGTGGCAACAGCTGGCCCAAAATAGCTGCACGTGGTCGTTTGTCCACCTATTTGACGCCTAAGGACTCCGCTACGCCAGTTGTGGGCCAACGCAGCGTAATCCAACCAATCCAAAAGTTCCAAAAAAATTGATACGTTGTCTGAAGCTGAAAGTGCGACTTTGTCTCAAAAAAAAAAGTGTGACTGGTCTATGACTGGATAACTGAACAAGTGTGTGATGCCAATTTATGCTGTATATATGGCCGACTTCAGGAGTTCAGTTCAGACTAACTAGGGCCTGTTTGATTCACTGGATTTCTAAAATATCAACTTCATCCTAATCCTCGGCTAATGTCATGTTCGATTGTTTGATCGATTATGGAATCCATGAAAGTTACGTAGGCACTCCACGTCCTAGCTTAGCTACAAACTTGATTAAAAGATGATTTGGCCGGTGAACTTACGTGCAGGGGGTGGATCCCATGTCAGGAGGAAACCATCGCTGATGAGCTGCTCGTAGTCACTCGCGTTGGCCCCGCCTGACGAGCCCATCATCGGCACGAGGAGAGCATCACAGCCCTCCAAGGCGTAGCCTCCATAGTTCCCGGTGGCATCGTAGCGCACTCCCGCGCGGACATAAGTGTTCCTCCCGTTCCCACATCTCACCTCCGCCAGTGACACGTCCGGACGCGCCACCGTCTTGGTGCAGTTGTAGAAGATGAGGTTCAGGTTGGCGGGGTCAACCTTAAACGGCAGTGCCAGCTTGCTGGAGGTGTTCCACTTTGGGAAATGGCAGCTGCTGTTGGAGACGTTGAAGTCTCTCTCTTTATGTGCATCAACCACGCGCAAACTGCGTTCCTCATAGGAGATGTCCATGATCGCAAAGCCACTGGATCCAGAGCTCCGGAGAATTGGGGTGCCGTTGAAGCAACCGACCTCAAAATCCAAAGGACCACACGATCGTCCCGTCTCCAATTGGGACAGCCAGAACGGTTGGGAGATGGTGAGGATGCCGCACGTCTTGGCCGATCCCGAGCAGCCTTCCCCATGCTGCTCCTCGGCCCCAGCGTCCGTCAGTGGCAGCCACCATACTACCAAGACGAACACCAAGAACCAGCAGCTAGTGGTAGCCATAGGAACAGAAGAAGATTTGGCCGTGGGGCGGTGGAGAAATGTGTATGAGAGGATATCGTGGTTGAAGAAAGATATATGTGGAGGAATCCTATGGTGGTACGAACAAATGACTGGAAAATCGGGGCTAAGCTATCGTCATCCACAAATTCCCTCAACCACCGCTTGGACTTGTCGGCCATGGTTTCTGAATCTCCAATCCTAACACCATTGACGGGTAAGCCATCATCATGACCTTTGTGTGCCCGTGATGTGACATGAACCTGGATGCTTATAGGTTGGCTGGTTCCGTACCGGCTACTTCATGCTTTTGTCAGCTATCTAAGTACAAGATTCCTTCGTCGAGAAAGTTTTAGATGCCAGACTCTAATATTTATTCAACATTCAGACTTGACAGGTAATGCTATGTCAGTATCCGATGAAAAAGATGATCATTTGTCGGGTTATTGGGTTGTGCATTTTAAAAACTCCGTGCAAATTTTAGTCCAGACGGAGATTAATTTATCGTCGACCAAAAATACATATTAAGCACTTGTCTTTCAAGTACGTCTTGTTCATGGATTCTTGGGTCGGGATAGGTTTGTACAGAGATCACATTCTACAGGGAAAAGAAAAACGATTCTCCATCTCAGGCGAGGTCATGCACGGAGTGCACCTGTTATGTGCTAGGAGCGGCGCAGCCTTTCCAGAGTTAAGGGGAGTAAACCGAGGGTGCGTCTCACAAATTAGCGGCGAGTAACCTCGCTGGAGTTGGGTGGAGCACAGAGATCAATGGTGCCTGACAGAAACACTACAGTATGCTGGAGGTTGCTTGCCAACGAGCACGAGAACAAAACGAGATGAGATGCAGAAGGGGAGACAGTGGCATGTTGCATCTCAGCCACTTGGCGGAGCCAGGATTGGCTGAAAAACTAAGGGCCAAAAAACCCCAGTTTCAAGGCATGTTTTCAGTTCTTGGTAGCTTAAGCAGGAAACAATAAAAGCAAAGTGTCGCTTTTTTTCCAATGCTATATTCGAACCAGCCGCGATGATCCTTATACCAATAATGAATATCACTGGGCTTGAGTTAGGCTGTAATGCAATTATCGGTTGTTTGAGTTGAAGGATCCCTTTCCGTGGATCCGGGGGTTTGAACTTGAAAATAAGATGGCATTATTTTGTTTCTTTATTCATCTTATCTTCATGTAAAATTGTAAGATTATATAGAAACAAAAATTACTAAATGTCTAAATCGGTTTCCATATTTATGTTGGAAAGGGGGAAGCACTAATAAGAACTAAATATCATCATCGTTTATCAAACCAATGGCATCTGGCAAGAAATGTTGAGATTTGGAAGAACTGAGATGGCAGTTTTGTGGGATGGCCGGATGGGGCAATACCTCCGTGCAACGGCGGAGCTGGGCCGCTGAGGCGAAAGAACGAAGGGACCTGGGTGGGTTGCTCCTGGCCTCCTGCGGTCCTGCCTCCTGGCAAAGGCCGCCTCGCCGGGCGGCCTGCCGCCTGTCCGGGGTCGCCGCCTCGCCGAACATGGCCGCACGAGCACGACGGCGGGCGGCGGCGGCCTGGCCGGCAGGGTAGGGTTCGTCCAAGGAGCGGTTTGTTTGAGCTTCTCGATCGCTAGGCGGTATTGGGCCAGCCTTCACAGACCTCTGGCCCAGCTAGAGGGTTAAGAATGGGCTGTGCCCCAGGCCTATCTTTTTTTTAAATATGGGCTGTAAATTTTTCTGCGGCCCAACCCATTCCCTAGGCTTCCTGGGGCCCAGCTCCACGGCAGTGACAATGTGACATTCATTAGCAGGCAAGAAAAAAAAAGACTAGCTCTTCCACAGCAACGACAGTGAGCCCCAGTGGCTCCCTCTCCTCCAACACAAGGCCGGCACCGCATCTCCTCCGCAGTCCACGGCGCGGCTCTCCTACACGCCAGCACGACGCTAGCTTTCCCCCGCATCGGCCGCTCGACGCCGATCTAGCGGGATAAGCGCCGACAACTAAGGTTAAAGCTAGACGCATTTTCCTCTCTTTCTTCCTCCTAGGGAGAGACAGGTCCACATCGTGTTGGTTTGTAAATCGAACGAGGTAGCAATACCAAAATCGGGCCAACAAAATGTAATCTTAACTGACAGCTAATTAGTATGACTACTAAAAACTAATGAAATGCTAAAAATCTGATGTCATATTTTTAAGCATGGCAAATAAAATGTTTTATGACATTGCCATGGTTGCTAAAGAGAATTGCCTGGCTCGTGACACGTAATTTTCCATATAACATGTTTGATTTGCCATTGTTAAAAGTCAGACATCAGATTTGTAGCGTGATCCAAACTAATTAGCAGGAAAAGAAAAAAAAACCTTTTTTATGTTTTAACTCCACGTAAATTTATTTCTTGATAGGGGAGAAGGCCATTTCAAACATAGAGATCATATATTTGTTGTACATTATTAGCTTTTGTAACGTGCTACTTGGCTGAGTTAGAGACTACAAATTCTCCAAGAACATGTCTTTTATGGCTTAAATCTTGTTATTCAAATAGGTAATAGAAAATTCATAGAATCTAAATGCTAACATATTTTATTCAATAAAAATAAAATATATTAATGGTTGAGATTATTTTTTGTTTTGATATTGTTCTTAAGCTATGGGCGGAAGCTAGTTGTGGTCCCTTTGCTTTATATAGTAGCTGTTGTTATTAGTTTCTGGTTGTTGCACCGGATTTGTTAGGTGTGTTGTATTTTTTGTGCTTGTTCATTTCAAAGTCCTAACCAGTCGGTCGTTTGGCCGGCTGAACCCTCTCATGTTCTTAATATATTACATGCAGTTCTTCTGCATGGATCAAAAGAGAAATATGGAGCTAATGTCAAAGAAAATATTCTCACCAGATGGCCAATAGCCCAATACCCATCATTGTGGGCCAAATAGATGTAATTCAGCCGAAAGTCCAAAAAATATAAATATAGGCCCAATAGGCCGTATGTCTGAAAGTCTATCGACGACTAGGCTCTAACTGGACTGAACAAGTTCCTCAAAAAAAAATCTGGACTGAACAAGTGCATGATGCTAATTTCGGCCGCAGTGGCGACCTCAGAAGTTTCGAACTTTTTTTATTTTTTTTTCAAGAATATGTCAACGACGTACCATATTTTTATAGAAGAGAGCAAGACAATTTATAAGAAGATATGGCCGATGGGAACAAAAGCTTGATCCAACACCAACACCCACACCTACAAACAACATAAGGCTATTCTCTCACTAATCGGTCTAAACCTCCGCTCCTGCCTTCTTCCAGTCTTCAATTTAAAGTTTTTTTGCTTTTTTAGACTTGGAAGATTGAGAGTTCAGAAGCCATTTGTTTTTTTAAGGATTTTTCTTTTTTGAGGGAACAGAAGCCACCACTTGTCGTATACCCACTTTCCACTTGTCCAATGATGCACGCGTCTACGTACCTACTACTACTTTTTTCTAGATATAAGTACACGTACCTACTGACCGCACTGGTTTACGCGTATCTTCTGCCAAGTACACTGCACATAGTACTCTATTCTGTCAACAGGCAGCAAAGTACTACACGAATCATCCCTCACTGTGCTCCCAACGAGAGTACTCTGCCTACCTTGGAAGGGAGAAAGGAGACGACCGCACGCGTTTACGGGGCGATCTCTCGTGCCGACCCCGAGGTCAACCGAGCACAGCAATCCACCAGTCAACCCTCAATGGCGCCGCCACCAAACGATGTACTCAGCGAAAGCCAAAGGTGAAATCTCCATGGGGCCCTACCGAAGATCGGGACGGCGCTGGCTGGCGACGACAATACGCCACCATGCGGCGGAAATGCAGCGGACCAGGGAGGAAGACCAGACTAATAATCAAACGCGCATGTGCCGATATGGCTATCCTATCCGCGTCTGATTGGTACAGTAGAGTAGAGAGGCAAGTGGCGGCGTGGGAACTCACCGGCGCATGTCGGCCCGCGCAGCTTCCCGCCGGGGCAGAGGCACGCGAGCGCCGCGGTCGCGCCGCGGTACCGGCACTGGCCCCCGCTCGCGGCGCAGGCGGGGCAGTCGCCGATGCCGATGCCGGCGCCCGCCCAGTCCAGGAGGAACCCGGCCTTCAGCAGCCGGGTGTAGTCCGCCGCCGTGGAGACCGCCGCCTCCGAGCCGAGCACCGGGAGGTAGGTGTACGTGCAGTTCCCGGTAGGGATCGCCGGGGGCGTGTCCCGAACGAAGCTCCCGCCCAGGTACGCGACGATGGGCCTACTGCAGCCCGCGGTGGCGTTCGCGTACTCGCGCCCGCGCGGCTCCGTCCCGTTGCAGTTGTAGAGGAAGCACAGGGCACGGTTGCTGGGGCTGATCTTGAACGGGCTGAGGGCGAGGCTGGACGAGACGTTGAAGTCGGCGAGGCACGCGCCGTCGGTGCCCGCGGCGATCCTGTTGTGGACGACGAGGAAGGAGCTGGTGGCGTAGTCGATGCTGTGGACGTGGATGGGGGAGCCGCTCATGGCGGCCGTGGTGTTGCCGCCGATGCACCAGAGCTCGAAGGCCGGGTGGCCGCAGGAGGGCTCCGACGGGGGGTGGCCGGGCGCGCCGAGCCAGAACGGGTACTTGATGGTGAAGTTCCCGCAGGCCACCGGCTCGCACTCGGCGGCGCCCACCACATGGACACGGTGAAGGAGGAAGACGAGGAGGAACGATGCCAAGAACGGCAGGCTGACCACAGGCATGGAAGCCATCTAGATTTCTAGAGAGGATGATGTGTGCTGCTGCATGCGTGTCTCTGGTTATGATGCGAGAGACAATGGAGTCTTAATTTGGTGGGAGGATGTAGAAGCTAGCTAGGTGGACGAAAGGGGAAATGCCAAATGCCAATGGTGTGTGGCTTTGTTTGACCGCTCTTCTTTTTCTATACCTTGGACTTTATTTTATCAGCAGGAGTGGGAAACCGGCGGCGCTTCTGACTTTTGAGGGCCGGTCTCTGGTGAGAGTGGAAAGGAAAGCTACGGTTTGTGGTTCTAATTATTGTATTATTTTGAACTACTTCTACATATTGATTGTGAGCTGCATATGTGGTTCTGAATTTGTGATTGGGATGTTTATGTTGCCGGTAATTTAGTTCCGGGGTTATGTCATATGTGCCGGCCTGCCGCATATGTGGACAACTCCTCGATCATGTGACTGTGTGATGAGTTATTACTAGTAAAAGGTTGGTGATGTTTGTGATCAGGAGGAAGGTAGAAGAAGTCATGGATTAGTTTGTAGGTGGATGGGACTACCTTATCCCAACAGCATCACAAATATGGGGCCCGACAAGCTAGATAAAATCAAATTGAAAGTGTTTTAAAAATCATAGTTAAAGTTTATTGTTTTGGTAGCAGCTAAAGCTTATTGATCTACCAAACGACAAGCGACTATGTTTTGTTCCAATTTCGGCCAATTTCACAAATTTTCGGCGAGTTCTCGGTAAAATTTCCAGAATTTTGTCATTGAGGGTCGTAGAAGTCAAATTTGTAAATAGTTTTTTTCACATTTGGGAAAAACAAAATTCATCCAAAAACAAAATCATAAACCTTGACAAACAACTGATTGTGCTCGCCACCTACCTTTGTTGTTAGCAACATCTTGACTGGTTGTATTTGAACACCTTTGCTCAAGAAAGCTCTTTGAGTTCGACGCAAAAATAAGTACTATGTCTTAGAAGGGAAAAAGGGAGAAAAGGGACGACCCCCACACAATGGAACCACGCCACCATCGGGGCCCGGGCTACTTGTAAGGATTGCAACTATAGTACCCAACTATATCACTCAATCGAAGGATTTCAAGGTCACGATATGGAGCATGGCCTAGCCTAGTACTATCTTCTCCTCTAAACTCGCAACCTTGCCGGTCAATCTCTAATCTCTTGTGTCGGTGTCGATGTCAATGACCATAATCATCTACCCAATGCCAACCCAATGATGTTGGGAGAATATCGCCTGCATGTGAATATCGGGACAACACTGGCAGGTTATAGTGTGTTTGCTACGTATCGCTCATAGTGAAGGATATAGTATGTTTTCTATATATCACGCATAGCGAAGGATATAGTGCATCTGCTACAAATTGCGTGCTCCCGCACTTCTCTGCGCTTAGATTTTCCTTGCCTAATATATGTTAGGAGAAATTTTGTTTGATTTATTTTCCGATGTTCTATAAGAGAGCCTACATAGCAGTAATTGCTCCTGGTTTTCCCGCTGTGGTCCTTTTTTCTCCATTAGTTTCTTCCCTTTTCTTTTGTGTTTTCCTTTTTATTTTTATTTTTAAAATTCATGTTTTAAAAACATAACAAAAAACACTTTTTAATTCCTAAAATTTTAAGTCTGTTAACAATTTTCCAGTTAAATATTTTTACATTATTTTAAAAAAATCTATTTTAGATAATAATGAACTTATTTCAAATTCGTGAAAAAAATTGAAAATTAGCGATTTTTTGTTCTATGAGAATTATTTAAAGTGCATGGAAATTCATAAAAATATTTGGGCATTACTAAATTTTGTAATTATTTTTTAAATCTTTGTTTTTTTTCTCAAAAGTGCTAACATTTTTTAAGTTTTCTAATTATTTTCTAAAAAGTCGTGAACATTTTTTTCAAAATACTTGAATATTATGTGTACCAAATCCTTACATATTCATGAATTCACGAATATTTTCTAATCTGGCAAAAAAAATTGGGCAAAAGAAAACCGCCAGCCTGTTTTTCTCCAAGCCACATCTGCGGGTTTTTTTGAAGGTCGAGTGAGAAAAACCACGTGTACTCGAGCTAGTTTTTTGTTTTTGGAGAAGAGTGTACTTAGGTCTCGAGCTAGTTGAGCGACTTAAATAGGGCTATTGGGCTGCAGCCCACATATCCAGCTTGGGTGATTAACGGTGGTATGCCGCGAAAGTGCAGAACAAATGAAAGACAAACAAAGCATGTGCGTGCCGATATACAGGCAAGCTGGCAGCGTTGCATGTCGTGCTTACCGGCGCATGTGGAGCCGCGCAGCTCCCCGTTGCCGGGGCAGAGGCACCCGAACGCCGCGGTGGCGTTGCTGTACCGGCACCGCCCGCCGCTCGCGCCGCAGGCCGCGCAGTCGCCAAAGCCGACGCCCGCCCACTGCAGCTGGAACCCGGCCTTGAGAAGCCGGGCGTAGTCGGCAGCCGTCGTGGCCGGCCGCGCCGCCGCCTCGGTCGCGAGCGCCGGCAGGTACGAGTAGGTGCAGCTCGCCGGGATCGGGATCGGCGGCAGCGTGTCCCGGTCGTAGACCCCGCCGAGGCACGCGTAGGCAGGTCTACCGCAGCCGGTGGTGGCGTTCACGAAGCCGCGCCCGATCGGCTCCGTCCCGTTGCAGTCGTGCAGGAAATAGATGGCGCGGCTGCCTGGGCTGACCCTGAAGGGGCTGAGGGCTAGGCTGGAGGACACGTTGAAGTCGGCGCGGCACACGGCGGCGTCGCCGGCGCCGGCGGCCAGCCTGCTGTCGGAGGCGACCAAGGTGTTGCGGGCGTAGTCGATGCTGAGGACCTGGATGGCGGAGCTCCTCATGGAGGCCGTGAATGCGCTGCCGTGGCCGCCGCTGCACCAGAGCTGGAGAGCAGGGTGGCCGCAGGAGGGCTCCGGCGTGGGGCGGCCGGGGGCGCCCAGCCAGAAGGGGTACTGGATGGTGAGGTTCCCGCACGCCGCCGGCTCGCACTCGGCGTCCACCGCCGCATGGTGAAGGAGCAAGGAGGAGGACAGCAGTAGCGGGAGGATGAGCACAGCCGGAGGCATCATTCAAGCGCGCTTCTAGGCTAGCTTGTCAATGCCGGATGGGTGCTGTCTCTGTCTCTACTTGGGAAGTTGCGAGTGTGAAGCAATGGAGTCATCGGAGGGAAGATGTAGAAGCGAATGGTGTGGTTTGTTTGACTAGTCCTTCATGCATGTTTGACTTTCTTTTCGGATTAGGTTTTTAAATTCTGGCGAAAATCAACGTGAAATTTTAAATGTCTAATGGAATGACACAGCTGGGCTACTACAAGGACCGGAGGCTGCTAACCAGCCCCCTTTTGGCCTTCTTTAGGTTTGACTTGGTTTTCAAATGCCACGCTTCAGTCTGTTTGGGAGTTTGATTGGGCTTCTTCTTGGACAATCCATTTGATTGGGGTTTAATCCTCCTTTTTTTCTTTTTTTTTGTCTCAAAAAAAAAGTATGATGCCGTCAGTACGTTTGTGTATAGGATGAAGCAAAAAAACTACTGAATGCACGTATTTTTTTTTTGTGTTCCTTGTGCAGGGGACTAAAAGCATCGATATCCAGTAGTTCTCTCAAAAACCTCCCCGCTATAAGCGTGCTTAGGGACTCTTCCAATAAATTTATTGGGCCTCAAAGGCGTACGGGCGACCGCGAGTCAGGCGGCAGCCGGTGGCGAGGAAGGGCAACGTCGAGGAATGAAAATTCAGACAGGTGGTTCCCGCCAACCTCAATTGTGTTTGTAGGGAAAGTTGCATCTCTCCCTCTATATGAGGGGAAGATGAGGTGTTTTTAAGTAGAAACCCTAGAAAATTTGGGGTTTAGGGAAACTGTTGGAGCAGGCCGGAGCAGGAGTCAGAGTCGTTAAACCCATTGCCGTTGGGAAAGTTGATCTGCGCCTGGCTGCCCTTAAAGGCTCACGCCTTCTTGTCGTATGCCCTCACTGCCGACTCGAAGGAGCCAAGCTGGTATTGACGACTTATGTCCGCGTCCTTGATTTTTGACACCCACGCCCCCACGACCACTGCCGCACGCTGTGATACTTCTTCTTCTTTCACGGCGGCATCAATACATCGGTGGTGAAAGAGCGAGAGGGGAGGGGGTGCTGCGTGCTGCTCGGGTCAGTTGTGCGACGCGACATGGATCCTCGCTTCAACTCGGTGGGGGCGACCTTCAACGAATAGATCCCGCCATTTCGGGGTGGCACCGGCCGATTGAAAGCATGAACGGGTGTGTGGGGATGACTGCGGGTTAAGGGTGGAGAGCCGGTGGGTGGTGCGAGGTGGATTTGGGCTGCGTCCACATCGATGCGGTGCGAGCAAGGGGGACGGGCCGCAAGGGGGAAGGAACTTTTTTCGGAGAAGCGGCGCCGCACGAGTAAATATAAGCGGCATCTGAAGCAATGAGTAAATTTTTTTGAAGGGCTAAAGCAGACAAGGTCTTGGTTAAATTCGGTTTAATCTTTTGAAACCAATTTTTTTTTACTCCAACCAGTTTTAAGGGGCCAACTAGAGATGATCAACCGATCGATGCACATTCCTTACAAAGAAAATGTTTCTGTGTTGGAAATCGCGACGCTGACTTTGCTGGTCAAAATTATGCACTATCCTACACCCCCAGAATTTTTTATACCCATTTCGGCTGCTATGGAATACTGGAATAGAACAGATCACCCAGTCAATTGCTAACGCTGGTCCGTTCAAGCTAATCCTATTTATCACCAAAAAGTCTTGGTGCTGGGCTGCTAAGCATGCAAGCTACTGAAAGACCAGAAAATAACAATCTGCACAAGAAATTATAACAGGCACTCGAATCCACACGGAGATGTCGAGCAACTCACCGTAGTCACCGCACGTCGCCGGGTCTATGCGGCCGCCGGGGCAGAGGCACCCGAACGCGTTGGCGCCGTCCTCGTACCGGCACCCGCCGCCGGTCGCGGTGCACGCGGCGCAGTCCCCGGGCACCGTCCACTCCAGCAGGAACCCGCGCCTCACGATCCCCGCGTAGTCGTCCCACGCCCTCAGCTCCGACCCGGGCAGCACCGGGACGACCGAGTACATGCACTCCGCCGGCCCTGCCGGCCGGGCCTCGTACCTCCGCCCGATGTGCACGGACCAGGTGCCGGTGACTGTGCCGGAGCAGTTGTTGGGCAGCCAGAGCGAACCCGCGGGCGGCGGCGGCGCGCGCGAGCAGTTGTTGCAGAAGAAGAGCTCCCAGTTGGCGCCGCTGACGGCCAGCGGCGACAGCGCGAGGCTGCTGGACACGTTGTACCGCGTGGAGCGGCAGGGGTCGTCGCTGCCGGACACGAGGTTGCTGTGGTAGGCCACCACGGAGCGGTTGCCGTAGCTGATGTCCAGGAGGCGGAGGTAGGACTCGCTGAGGGTGGGCGCCGTCGCGCCGGTGGGGTCGTCGCATGTTACGCCGAAGGTCGGGTAGCCGCAGCTGGGTTCGTGGTGACCGCGCAGCCAGAACGGGTACGTGATGGTCAGGCCCCCGCACGCCGCCGGCGCGCAGCTCGCGTCCAGCGGCCGCGCGCGGCCGCCAAGCAGCAGAGGCATGAGCAGTAGTAGCACGAGCAGCATCTCGGATCGAATGGCGAAGCAGGAGGATATTTTTGGGGTATTTTATGATTGGGGGTAGTCGTCCATGGAGGTAGCGGGTGAAGCGAGCAGCCGATTTGTGTGACATTTTGGGCGTTGATTACGGAGGCTACAGAGTTTGGTCAAGGGTAGAACTGGGGGAGATGGTCTTGATCGATCCTCGCGGCATATTTAGCTATATTTTCGGATGACTTTGTGCATGTGTGCGAAAATTGGGGAGAGGTGGAACGTGTCTCAGATACTAACTGCAAAGATCTTTTTGAAGCATCCAGCGGGGGAGAAAACGTTTCCCAAGAGCTGGGAAAGGGTTTTTCTGCCTTGATTGTTTGATTCAGAATATTAGAGTCCATGGAGGATTTTCCATAAGATTAATTTGCAAACTATTTTGGAGCAAAATTTCTATCAATCAAAGAGGACAGAAAATTTTGAAGATGTTTTTTTACAATATCTCTGGAAGAGATTTTGGCAAGAAGCATAAAACCGCTAACAAATTGGAAAACGGCCAAGAAATAATGCTTGAGCTAAGTGACCATGTTGATTTCTTGAAAAGTCGATTTCTTAGTTGTACCGTAGTCTTGAGCCCCTTTTGGATTCGCCAAATATAACCAAACGGGAAAAGACGACAAAAAGTACAAAATATTATCATGTCAACCCAATTCATCGACGAAAGGAAAAAGAATAGGTTGATTTGCTAATTACCTGTCGACTGGGTTATGGTTTCAACACATAGAATATTTAATTTGCTTTTCACAAAAATGACTGTATTTTTGGGCTCCTGAAATTGTTTTATAATTTTTCAGACAACATTCACCCAGTTTTGACAAACATTTCAGTACCACCCAAATTTATAATATATAAAATCCCGCTCATTAACCTATGCCTTTTCATCTCAAGGCATGTAGTTGATGTCTGCATGGATCGACCGGATCATATAAAATTTTGAAGGGACCGCCTAGAATTCACTTACTGGAAAAGTTTTATGTTTCTGTTGTTTCGGAACGAATGCCTCTGAGCCATTGGATAAAAAACGTGTGGACATATCTTCCTTTTCTTCTCTCTTCAACCGTTTTTCCCCATGCAAATGTTCATCTTCTTCCTCGGATGTGATTTCTTCTCGAGCTCTGGCTCGCTACGCCATTCCCACCTCTCACATCATGGCGCGTCTCGCTATTCCTACATATGACGAAGTCGTTCCTTGCCTTCACCCATGACATCATGGTTCGCCTTGCCATTCTTACCTCTGGCATCATGGCTCGTCCCGCTATTCCTACATATGGTGAAGGTCGTTCCTTGCCTTCACCCATGCCATCATGGCTCGCTGTGCCATTCCTACCTCTAGCATCATGGCTCGTCTCGCTATTCCTACATATGGTGAAGTCATTTCCTTGCCTTCACCCATGACACCATGGCTCGCCGTGCCATTCCTACCTCTGGCATCATGGCTCGCCGTGCCATTCTTACCTCCGGCGAGCTCATTCCTTGCCTTCACCCGCAACATGATGGCTCGCCGCACCATTCCTACCTCTGGATAAGTATTACATTAGTTTCTTTTTTCAAGGCACCGCCTAGGAGTTTTTGTTTGAAAAGTTTTAAGTTCCTGTCGTTTTTAGAACGAATGGCTCTGAGCCGTTGGATAAAAAAAATGTGCGGACATATCTTCCTTTTCTTCTGTCTCCATCTCCCAACATGAATGTTCATCTTCTTCCTTGGATGTGATTTCTTCTCCGAGCTCTCCTTTAGTCTTGGCCTTGCCTTCACCAGCGACATCATGACTCGACCCTGCCAAGGGCGCCGCCCTATGTCGGCATCTCCACAACACATTGTCCATGAAAATCGAGAATCAACTGATCCGAAATTTATTTTCAGTTGCATGAGGAGTAACAAATGTGTTTTCCTTTCTGTAAAACATCTGCACCTGAGACCTGATGTCAGGCTTCTTTCTAGTAATGGAGCCGGGGAGCTACATAACAAAACAAATGTGTTTCCTTAACGTGGGTTTTAACCACATGGCATGGTTGGGGGGCTACATACATATAGCTAGCCTGTCCGTTGGCTCTCACCGTCACTTTTGGCATTTGCAAACACGTTTGAGGTAATACTAATAATGGCATGCGAGATAATTAATTTCCGAAGCTTGAGAGCTATGGTAATTAGCAGGTCTAGGGAAATTAAAAAGAGGTAAAACCGAGATGAATTGACACTGACCGCCGCAGATGATGAAGTCGGACACGCCGTCGGGGCAGTGACACTCTAACATGTCGTAGACGGTGTTAACCCGGCAAAGCCCTCCGCTGTCCACGCACCCCGCACAGTCGTCGACCGTGTATTCCAGAAGGAACCCCTCCTTCATCAGCCGCCGGTAGTCCTTTCCGGCCGCCCCTGGGTAGCCCAGCACCGGCATCGTCGACACCGTGCAGTTTCCCGGCACCGCCCCCCATTTGTCTTCGGGCATGTACCGGTCGGCGAGGAACGCGAACGAGTCATTGAGCGGGCCGTTGGCGCAGTTCACGTGCGCCCACGTAGGCGGTGGCGGCCGCGCCTGCTGGTCGGTGCAGTTGTAGAGGTAGAAGAGCTGCCGGTTAGCCGCGCTGATGGTGAATGGCGCGAGGCCGAGGTCGGAGGAGGCGTTCACGCGGAGCTCGATGTCGCAGGTGCCGTCGGCGAGCTGGGCGTTGGTGATCCGGAAGGTGCCGTTGTCGTCCCCGTAATTGATCTCCCGGATCTGGTACGTCCAGAGGGAGTTCTTGAGGGAGGCCGTGCCGTTGCCGTCGCAGCTGACCTGGAAGGCCCGGTAGCCGCACTGCGGCAGGTGCGTGCCGGCGAGCCAGAACGGGTAGGCGATCCGCAGGGCCCCGCACGCCGCCGGGTCGCAGGACGTCGGCGCGGTGGTGTTTATGGCGTCGGTGGCAAGGACGGCTGTTAGCAGCAGCGTGGCTGAACAGAGCACGGCGGCGGCGGCGACACGAAACGGCGTATGCATCGCGTCGATCTTGTTGTTGCAACGGAAGGGAGGGAGAGGCCGCCGGCTACGGGATGCTGTGGTAGACGTTGAGAGGAAAGGATGATATGAGGATGATGAGAAGAAAGCACCGGGACATTCATGGATGCGTGGTTGCCGGATGTGTTGACCATTCGTCGTCAGGGAGTTTGACTGACTGAAGTGGACACCACCGGCGAGTGGCCGAGTGGGAGCTCACCCGCCATGTGGGTCCTCACGGCGGCGCTGGCCCGGTTGCCAGTGGCCGGAGGAAGGGAGGTCGTCGGTCCGGGTCTGGGGTTTGAACGCATCCTTACCTACTGCACGGAGAAACAACCTTTCCGCCTCTACCCTTTTCTGCGAGCAGGTAAAGTAAAACAGCCGCGTGCTCTGGTCGTTACCGTATCCTTGTCCTGTGGCTGTGGGCGAATAAGGGCACGTACAATGATGTCATATGGATACAGATGCTTCATGACAAAAAGTAATTTGAGGCATATGTGTTGATTTTTTCTCTCCAATGCAGGCTACTACTACTGGGCCTCATCAAAAAATAAAAAGTGAATCTCACTACACATGCATCCCTCATCTTCACTTCAACTTTTTCCAACTTTATGCTCCGGGTCACACTTTTCTCTCCAAGCACCCGCCTCCTGGAGAGGATCCTACTTCCCCATCCGAACCTACTTTTTCTGTCATCCGATCCTACATGGCATGTGAGGCATCACCCTGGGGCTATGCATTGGCCATGCCCTAATACGCACAGTGACCGGGGAGAACGTATCATGCATATATTTTCGGCTTTCCGCCCTCACGGGAGAAGGTAGTATCATTCATACGCGTGGACTGTCTTTATTTTCTCAAACGCGTTGCAGTAGTTTGTAAACGAGCGGAACATTTTTTTTTCATAGTAATACGTGTCTCATTTATATCACAAGGATCATAGTACAAGCCACGTACATACCGACCTGACAAATCTGAAAAGACAGCAGAACGCCAGCCTTTGCACACAGGAACACCAGCCAAGAAGTAAAATTACAAACAAGACTAAAGAATCCTCTGAGCTTGACGCCAACGCCCGTCACCTGCCTCTGACACCACCATAGCAGCCACCAAAGGAGAAAATGACGGATCGCCTCCACACCCAAGCTCGACGCGGCTCCATCGCTGATATGCAGCTTTGCGGACCTCCAAGGTGGCTCGCCAATAAAGGCGAAGCCATTGCCGTTGAACGAATCAGACCGAGGCAACACCCCGGACACGCCATCGAACTTCAGATCTGGCTCCCCCGCCCAACTAAGACGTTGGTGGAGAAAACCATACCTACCTGCCACGAACCACGAACCGAAATCCACCATCTTCCAGATGCCATCGATGCAGACCACAATCTGCATCCGCTCCTGGACTACCTCCCAAGCTCCACGCCGGCGCTGGAGCAAACGCCGTCGCAACGGCGGAGCCCGAGGACACAGGTCCACCACGAGGATGCCGCCGCCGCACCATCCTGGCTTGAACAGTCTGGTTTTCAAGTCCACCCCAAAGCGGATCGCCTCGTTGGGGAAGGATCTGAAGATTTATTAATCGACGCCGCCATCGCCAGCGCCGAAGCCATGACGATGAACAACCCAAAATCCTAAAAAACTAATGCCTAAAACAATCCACACGCTTGGATCCGGCGATCCCCCTCACCATTGACGACCGAGGTCATCAGCGGAGAGGAGCCGCCGGAGGACGGCGGCGGAGAAAGGCGCCCTGACGGCAGGAGGCGAGCGTACGATGCTCTAACTGAATTGGCGGATTCTTGAGCAAACGAGCGAACATTATACAGTAGCTAGTACTCCAGCTTACATGTTAAGCCTCTGTATGCGTACGTAGACTTGACTCAGGAGTCCTCCGAATCGGACAAGAGGCGTTACGCCTGCATGACTGCACGCATGCATGCATCGACGTGGGGCCCATCCACCCAAATTAGTTTATGGTTCTATTTCTATCTAGAGCGCCACCACACGAGACGCCGCCACGGCGTTCCAGCCGCCGTCGCTGGCACGGCAAGGTTGACTACGAGTGAACGAACGAAGATGATAAACCAAGGAGCTTAGCCTTTGTCTTCACCAAACATCCCAAAGGCTCCTTCACCTTCGCTCCTTTTTTTACAACCACTCCATCACTTCTCGTACTCACTACCAACTATCTGTAACTGATGTGTGGTACGTCTATTTCATCTCATTATATATTTTCTCTCTACCAAATTAACTAATCTACACACCCTTTCCCTATAATTTCCTTGCTTTTATATACCACATGTTCTCAAGCTCTTTCTCCAAGACGTCTTTCTAATTTGGTATCTTATTGTGCGCCAGTGTCGGCGCTCTCCTCGAGTATGCTAGCTAGTAGCTGGTCAGTGTGCGTGCGGTGTCGTTTCCTTCCCCCTTTCTTCTCCGCCTTCAGGATCTAGATGTGTCAGCTACGGTCACCATGGTTCAAGGCCATCACCGAGGGAGGTTAGGATTAACGGGGTTCGATCTAGGGTTTTTGCATTTCTTTAATTTTTTAGGTCAAAGCTTGTAAAATTTTATTCAAAGGCTCGTTTAGATAGTTGAAAGCTTTAGTGTTTTGGGGGGAAAGCTTGTGTAGCAACAATAGAAAGCTTGGTTATTTGTTCCTTAAAATGCTTATAAGAAATAGTTGTGCTTTGCGGATTGTTTGTTGAAAGTTTGATGAATGTTGGCGTTGGACTAAAGCCAATCAATTAATAATGGTTCAAACTCGCTTTTCTTTTGTAATGGTTGTTTTTTTTTCTATGGCTTCAAAAAACAAGGCTGCGGTTGAATAGTGTCACAACCAAGGTTTTGGATCCCGAGTGGACCCTTTTTTTCGAAGGGTACCGAAATTGCGGTTACCACGTTAACCCCGAAATACCAAAAAAAAATCGGACGAAATTTATAATCAAATTTTGAATTCAAATTTTTTGAGGTCGATATATGTATGTATTCAAAAAGCGAGCGACCACATTCGAACCCGAGACTGGATGATGCGGAGAGAATTTCTTTGCCACTACGCCATGACCAGTAATGTTCTTATAGAGGGATGCCTTATATTTAACTAGAAGGTGGGCGTTTGGATTAAAAAATTTGAAAAATATTTGTTTTTTTTTGCTCGGTATGAGTGTATTTCGTGGGGGGACAATAAACGCGGTAACTACTCGAGATCTCAAAATTTTGAGCGGCAACCAAAACGCTGGTCACAACTGGATATGGAAGTGCATGTCGGAAAAATGAGAAGTCCAAAAAGGAACGCTTGGGCACAACAAGCGCACTTGTCGAAAGTAGTGATTGATGCTATGGATGACCACGAATTATCAGTCACTTTTTCCGATGGCGAACATCGGGTGGTGCTAGCACGAGTACATTCATAGCAACGTGTTTGTCTCTACTATTAAAGGAGGATCGAACGTCGTGATGGTTCGACCACATCCCCACCTCCCCCCTTCGTACGACAACCATCGCGCGCGAGGGCTATGCCCACAGCAGCCCAAAAATCCAACTCCAAATCAGCCCACGCACAGAAAACCACGACCAAGAAAAAAACAGTTCGGCTCAAACCACAAACGAGATGCATGGCATTAATGCGGTAAGAAAACACTGGAAAATAGCCACGACCGACTCCCCATGACGCGCGCCCCAACTCTCTCCAACCCCCTCCTCTTCTTTCTTAGTTGGAGTCAGCCCAACTCCTCCAACCCCATCGATTCCAATCTCATCTCTCCCGAGAAACTTCAGTGGACTCGGTCGTGGCGACGAGGGGTGATGGCTCGCCCTCTCACCGTTGAGTCCTGCTCCGTCTCTGCCCTCCATCCACTTGCTCCAAGATGTCTTCCGCGGCCGGCAGCTTCCCCGATTTGGGGTTGTGGCAGCTGTGAAGTATGCGAGGAGGGTGTGCGTCCTCCTGTATGAGAATCCGACGGGTCGTCTTCATCGCAGGCGGCTACGGCGAGGACCAACAGCTCGAACTTGACGCCCTTTGCGTCCGTCAAGGACAGTGTCACAGGTGCGTAGATCTTTGATCTTTTCCTTCGATGCCATTGTCTGATTGTCTCCGTTCCTGTGAAACCAGTATTCCGCCTGGCCGGCGCTTTCGCTCGATGGCAAAATGAACACATAGCAAACCTGGTTTGCCTTAAGGGGTTAAATCAGCTAACAATGTAGCTAGCTAGCTTTGCCTTGAGATGGATCCAATTGGTGGATTGATTGATCGACTAGCAGGTGGATTCTATTGATCGACTAGCAACGCACGCGCACACTGGTATGTGACGTATTTACTGTTTATACTTCAACTCACGGTGATAAAACCTAGGAGCTACATGTATCACCTTTCTAAGTAGAATTAGAATTTCTATATTACTTTGGACAAGCAATCGTTGGTGAAATCTGGCTATATGCACGTGAGATCTATAGGCACCCAACAGAGAGAACTATCAAGCTGCTGATTTCACCATTTTATCTAGAGTTCTAGACTCATTGTGCTAATTCAAGTAGTGCTAAGCAATCATCTAACCTAACTATTAGTCTATTACTAGATTTATTGATATAGTTCATGTTTTGCTGCTTTTCCATTTTTTGCGAATGGAGCGGATTCTGAAATCGCATGTGTTCAATTAGGTTTTGATCGGCCAGCTTGAGTAGTAATTGTTTTTATTGTCCCATTTGTTCTTTCATATAGGCTACCTTGCTATGTTGTACTATAAGATACTTCATATAGGAGGTCAAGCTTAAGGTACAATTCTCAACTTGTCGAGAATCATGATAATCATGATATTTGCCTGCTTCAAAATGCTCCCTGAGGTGTTAGTTGACAGTCCTCTGAATAATATTTGTTTGTTGTTTTTTTTTACAGAATTTGACCATTTGTGCAGGCTTTCGTTCATCATGGATCGACCTTAGTCTTAACGATTACCCTATCAAACATGTAACCCCTGTGATGTGGTGCTCAATCCTGCTATTTCTTAGTCCATTAGTTTTTATGCATTTTAACCTCAGAGATTTTATTAATTTTCAGTTGGTTTCTAACTAGAGATGCACATAAATAACTTTGTTCTGATTTTCATAAAAGAAATATGGCATGCACCTAGCTAGAGGTTATTGACTATATGTTGCAACCCATTTTATTATGTTGGTCTTTCTTGACACCATTTTCTATTGTAGGTTATTGAACATAAACAACAAGAGAATGAACAGAAGTGTGTTGGGTGAGGCCCGGATACAACATCTCACTTCTTGTTTTTGGAAATCATATATACTTAATTCCAAGAGGTCACCAGCTAAAGGGATGGTACAATATGATTTATTTTTTTGTCACTAAGCTTGACAATATCTCACCAACTGTAGCAGTAATGTGACTCGATCTGTAGGTTGTGCTTGGCAATGAAATAGAAATTTTGCTGCTAAGGTATCGAGGTACGGACAAAAATATTGCCTGTTTTCGTTTGTATGGTTGTGGTCATAGTCTATTTTATGCCTGTATAATTTTCTGTGGTTGTGAACTATATTTAGCTCCACGTAGAAATCGAAGATTAATCTTGTTTAATCCTTTGAGTGTATACTAAAGTTCCTGTTACTCTAGCAAGCAATTAATTGACTTACCGAAGAACTACATGGAAGAGAGATATGTTTGATTTGTTTTGAACTGATTGCAAGAAATATATGTATGGCACCTACAACTCTGTTCTCAAAACATATAGGAAAATGTATGAAGATGGCACGCCGGCCGGAGTTTTGGCCGTTCGCCCGCTACCACGCGCTCCTGTTTCCGCAAGCCCCGCAAATCGCGCTGCCCTGCTGCAGGCCAATCTCATCTGCGAGGCCGCTCTCTACCCTTGCATCCCCACCCCCTCCCCACCCCCTGTTGCAGCCCAATTTCGCCGGCGAGGCCGTCGTCCACCCCCGCATCGGCCCCTACCTCGCTGCAGCCCAATCTCACCGGTGAGGTCGTCGTCCTTCGCATGGCCGGCGATTCTCCTAGCTCACCATCTCCAGTTCCTCTCCGCACGGCCAGCGATAGCTCCTAGCTCACCATCTCGGCGAGGTACACCCAAGGCACGAGAAGCTGTGACGACGGGGTGCACCTGACATGGGGATGGGATGGGCGAGGACATCACCGGAGCTGCAAGCTACAACCGGCATCACAAATTGCTACAACCGGTGTCCTTGTTCGCTACATGCTATCATGAAGATGCATCCCGTGGAACAAAAATCTACAACTGGCAAAAGAAAAATCTACAACTCGCTGACCATTTTGCTGCAAGCGGCGAAGGTGAAGATGCGGACAGCGAAGGTGAGCATCGGGGCTGCGACGATGGGCCGTGGCCTGTGGAAGCTGCAAACTAATGCGCCAGTGCTGCAACCGCCCTAGAAAAAGCTACAACCAGCGGCCGGTTTTTGTTGCATCGGCGACGATGATTTTTTTGGCATGTGAGGTAGATGACTGCTACTGGCGACCAAGGAAGATGCATCCCGCTGGAGAAAATGCTACAACCGGCAATAGAAAAAGCTACAACTCGCGGCTATATATGTTGCAAGCGGCGATGTTGAAGTTTTGGCCGCCGATGCTACGACCAAAAAAGCTGGAACCGACGATTTCTTTTGCTACCATCGTCGGAGCAAAAAAACGTGACATCGGCGATCCAAGAGAGGTTGTAACGACGAGCAGCTGGGTACTGCGACGAGCGGCAACGGTGAGGGAAAGGACGCGGGTGCTTTCGCGTCTCGCCGGAGCACACACTCGCGGTGGCTAGGGCAGGGACATGTCACTGGCGGATTTGAACCAAGACGCGTGCGCGGGGCAGAGGGGGAAGAAGATCATGACATGGGGGAAGGCGGATCGGACGGCCCCTGCCTGTTGGATCGGGCGGCAGGAGGCCGACCGGCCCAAATTTGGGTTGGCGCGCCGGCGCGTATCATTGCTCAAACATATTGTTATGAAATATTTGATTTATTTTGAGCAATGTCTCATGTCTAAGTCTATTGTTCCGTGGCAACGCACGGGCATTCAGCTAGTTTTAGTCTAATGTTGGTGTCGATTGGCTTCGGGCGGGCACCAGCACTACTGCGTACATATGATCTAAACTTAAACCCTTTTGGGTGCGTACCAGCTAGTTTGAACTAAAGTGGCAGACTTTGAAAATGAAAATGCTTTCGCTCTAAAGAAAAATATAGGCTAACAGAAAGTTGCAGAGAACAATCTCAGCTGATCGAAGGCGATACAGTGTTGCGTACCTGAAGATTTGGGTGCGCCCCATGCAGAAGTCGTCGTTGCCGTCCTGAAGCACGTGAACGTCCATGCATCTCGCGCCGCATGCCGACGGTGACCGCACAGGCCGCCGGATTTCTCGCAGCCGCCGCACTCCCCCATCGCCTCCGGCCTCCAGCTCAGCTCGAACCCCATGTTCAGCGCCGGCACGACGGCGTCCAGCGGGCCGCTGGATGCCGCGCCCGTCCTGCCGAGCAGGGACCTCCTGAGCACCGGCATTCCCACGACGTCCTGGCACAGCCCGGCGTAGCCGTACGGCGTGAGGTCGTCGCCGTCCCGGAAGACGTACGAGTGGTGCCGCCCGTCGCCCTCCAGGCACGCCACCTGGTGCGCCGCCGGGATGCCCATGAAGGAGCAGTGGATGAAGAAGGTCAGGTTGGCGTCCCTCGCCGTCAGCGACAGCGGCGAGCCGTCCGGGAGGGTGAGGTTGCGGCCCACGAGCGGGCACGTGTTGGACCGGGAGAAGACGCCCAGGTCGAACAGGGACACCGTGCGGTCGCCGTACAGGATGTGCGTCACCGCGTAGTCGCCCGACGGGAGCCGCAGCACCGGCGTGTCGCGCCGGCACTCCAGCCGCAGGCTCGGGTACCCGCAGTGGTGGGAGCCGTTCAAACTGCCGTTCCCGCCGTCGATCCAGAACGGGTACCGGATGTCCACCGCGTGCCCGCACCGGTACGACGGGCAGGCGGACGTGCTGCCGGCGGTGGTGTTGTTTGGATTTGGGACTCTCTCTGTGGCCGCGACGCCGGCGACCACGACGATGACGATGCTACTAGAGAGGAAGAGGAAAAGGTGGAGGTGACAGGTAATCGGGAGCGTCACCATCGCCATTGTTGCACTCCACTCACGGATGGCTTTGCCTCTGCCTTTGCGACAGGAGATTCCATCAATTCTTGTTGAACCAGCAGCCGGGAGTGAGATCATGCGTAATTGATTGTTACCATTTCGCGCGGGGGCAACTCCATTTCATCCAAGATGTGTGACGACCAACTGAAACTGAATGAAGAGAGATGTGCTATTTGCTGAAATCCTGCCAACGTACAAATTCCATATAATAGATAATGCTCATGTGCATGTATCTTGTTCTGGACGTGCCAACAGCTTCACCGAAGCATACCAAAAAAGAAAGAAAGAAAGAAACAGTGCTAAGGGAATGTGCATGTATCTTGTTAATTAAAGAAGTACAGATTCAGCATATGATGATCTGAACCAAAACCTGAAGCAACCAGCACCGGAGGCTGACATTTGGGCCAATATGTTGAAACCTACGCGAGACGTCATCAACTTAGCTGTTTCTGACATACACATCACCTCTAGGTAGGTTCATCTTGTAAACAGGATAGAGTCATCTGTACCTCCAAATGTTGGGCATTGCATCGTTGGCAATTCAAATAGGGTTTTGGAACAAAGTATATGCCCGATGTCCCCCTCCCCCGAGCGCCCCTCCCCAACCCCGACCACCGCAGCCCCAAGCACGCCGGTGGACCTGTCCGGCCACCGTCGTCCAACGCAAGGGGACATCAGCCCACGCTGCCTCTCTTTCAGCCCCAGCTCCACCCCTTCACCCGCTGGATCTGACGCAAACCCCAAAAGAGCCACCTATAGGGAGGCACTTCTATCCTCGGCCATTAATGGGGAACCCAGGTCTGCTACCGCCAGCCCGGTCGCCTTGACTGCTGGCTCGGGCAATCTTCAAGCGCCCCTTCCGGGCTCCTTCGGCGCCGCAGCACCCCCTGCCGTCCAAGCTGCAGAGGTTAATGCCTCGGCGTCCGCTTCGGGGTCCTTTCAAGCACCGCATGCGGGCGGCCGCAGAGCCGCGTCCCCCTCTCTCGTGCAAGCCGGCAGGCCTTCCGCTGCGCCTGCCCCTGCCGAGGGACCTTGGACGGTGCAGAGGAAGAAAGGCTGGTGGCATAAGGAGAGGAAAGCTCAACAGCACGCGCGCCAGAACAGCACTAATGGCGGCAGGCGGCGCCAGCAGCGTCATCATGACTCCGCTGCCCCTGCTCC
>NC_041385.1:30613035-30619282 GCF_002162155.2 Triticum dicoccoides | reverse complement strand
GGTCCGCCACCGGAGCTGAAAGCTCTTCTTAAGGAGAAGGCGGCAGGCAAGTGCTTCAAGTGCTTTGCTCGAGACCACCGCATCGGTGATTGTCGGGATACTCCCACCTGCCTCCTCTGTGGCTGCTCCGGTCACAAAGCCCGTGGGTGCCTCAAGTTTCAGTTCGACTTTCCGCCTCTCCAGCTGCCTCCGCGTCCTCCTGCTCACCGTCGCCTCCTTTTTCCTGCCGACCATCCTATCCCGCGCCGTCAGCCTACCGCCTCTCGCCTCACATTCCCACCAGATCATCCCAACTCCCTGCGACTTCCAGCCAGAGAGCGCCTCTCCTTCCCTCCGCTGCTTGCCAATCCGCCTCCGCCTCCCCTTCCAGCTTCGCTTCCCCCCGTTGCTCCGGCCCAGCCTGACCGCCCCAGCATGGAGTTTGCGTACTCGCGTGATGAGCCGCAAAACCGGCCTTCCATGGTGACGGGCTGTGTCCGTTTCTCGTTGGCCATGATCTCAGCCGAACGTGCGAACGAGCGGCACGGCGCTATCCTGATCACGGTGGGCACGCACCCGGCTCTCACCATGGGGCAGGTGTCCCATGCCATCGGTGCCCGCTTCGACCTGGTACGGGACCAGGACTTCCATGTCACGCTGTTCTCCAATGGGGGAGACTTCTTCGTCTTCTTCAACGACTGCGCGGTCCGCAACCAGGCCGTCCAGATGGCGGAGGAGCTGTTGGTCGGGTACGCAGCTCTGCGTTTCCGCCCATGGACCCATCTGGCCGGCGCCACGCTGCACTCCATGCCTTACCGCGTGCGCGTGTGCATCGAGGGCATCCCCAAGCAATCCCGCCAGCCGGAGACCGCGGAGCCCCTCTTCAACAACTCGTGCTTCATCGAATCCGTCGACGACAACCCCATCACCGACAGCGAGAAGGCATGCCTGTGCCTTTGGGTCAACTGCGCCGACCCCGACACCCTAGCTCGCCGGGGCGTCGTCATCATCGAGGAGCGCGTCCGGCCTTCGTCGCCCTTGATGGACTTCCCCGAGCTGGGGATTTCGGAGCCCCCTCCCGTGCGTGAGGGGCCAGCCACCGCGCTCTCCTACCCCGTCCTCATCCACATCGACACCATCATCGACTTCACGGTCGGCGGCTCGGGTGGCAGCTACAGCGGCAGCGATCATTCAGGCCAAAGCGGTATTCCATCCTCTGATTTGGATGGGTACGGCTCCCGCCGCCGGCGGCTCTCCTGGCACTAAGGTTTCGAAGGCGGCGTCCTCCCCACCATTTGCGTCTCCGCCCACCTCCGACTCGGGTCACAGCGGCGCGACCGCTCGCCCAATGGTCGTGGTCTTGGTGGCAGCAGTGGCAGCCAGCGCGGCCCAGCCTGCCATGGGGGGCCACCCCGCAGGCGTTCGTACGCCAACGGCTCCAACGGCGGCTTCCTCGGCGAGGCTACGGGAGCTTGGAGGCGTCGTGACGCCGTCATCCTCACAGTCGCGCAGGGCGTGGCTGCCCTAACGGAGACGACCGTCAACGACCCCACGGGCGAGCAGGTTGCGCCGCCTGGTGCCCTGCAGGAGCAGCCTGCCCCGCTGCAGCGACTACCTTCCTTATCTTCGCCCAGGCTCGCTGGCTCACATGAAGATGTCAACGACGCCAACATCCACAACGAGCCTCCCGTCCCGGCGACTTTTGTTGTTGCCTCTCCCAGTTCGGGCAGCTCGGTGCTGTCCCCTGCTGCATGCATGGCACCCTGTGCACCCGTGCTCCTTGACGCAGGCGTGGTTGACCAGGGCCACCTAGCGCAGCCCGGTGGATCACGGCTCCCTCTCCCTTGCTCAACCAGCCTGCTGGAAGACGCTGGTCAGTCGTCCGGGCCACCCTTCCAAGCCCAGCCACTTACCGCTGTGGTGCAAGAGCCGGCCACTCAGGCCCAGGCCCACGCCCAGCAGCCGCTACAACCCTCCGAGGAAAGGGTCAACGACTTCATCGACCTCATCGCCGCCCCGACTCCAACCGCCCTGCTCTCCACCCCAACGCCGGCACCAACTGCTTCCCAGAGGCCCCCGGCCACCCCCTCCGCCACCCAGCTCCGCAAAAGCTCAAGGCTGGCAAAGATGCAATCCTCCGTGCTCGGCACCATCGAGCGCGCTAGGGCTGTACTCAGGAAGAAATGGGGGATCAGCGAAGAGGAAGACGACTCTCCCGAGGAGGTGCTATTGCAGCGATTCGTCGACCTGTTCAAGGACCCGCTGGCACCGGCCGAGATTGAGGCTGTCAGAGCACTCATGGGGTCTTTCAAGCTCTCCAAGGCTGCTCCACCGCCCCCCAGGCCTGCCCCTGCTTCCCGTCGGCCAAGGGGTCGAAGGGGCCAGGCCTGATCCCCCGCTGCCTGCTCAGATGTGCATCATCTCAGTATGATCGACCACATCGCCATGTCGCGGATCGCCAACGCTCAGTCCGCGAGTGTATCCCCTCCTTACTGTCTTCAGCTTCGGTTTCAGTTTCGCCTGTGTGCAACCTTTCTTGTTCAGTGTTCGTCCTGCTGTTGTAGTCCTTCTAAGCAGCGTTTTCCTGTTCTGTTCCTTCGAGCTAGTATCAGTGTCTATGGATAATTGCAACTGCACTGTGTTCAACTGGAATGTGAGAGGATTAAATAATCCGGCTAGGAGGAAGGTAGTTCATGATCTAGTACTACAGAAAAGAGCTTCAATAGTCTGTCTGCAAGAGACAAAGTTGGCACTGATTGATCGCCAGATTGTCACGGAAACCTTGGGCGCAGCGTTCTGTGATAACTTCAGATTTTTGCCAGCCAATGGAACTCGAGGAGGCTTACTTCTTGCCGTCTCTCAGGATTTTTTCATGATTGACAGCCACATTTTCTCTGAAAACGCTATCACTGCAAACATTGTCATGCGAGCAAACGGCTCCAAATGGAGTCTCTCTACGGTCTATAGACCGCAATCTGATCAGGAGAAGTTTCTTTTTATCAATGAGCTCAAGAGCATCAAGCCTTCTACTCTTCCCTGTTGGCTTGTGATTGGCGATTTCAACCTGTTGTATCGGGCATCAGACAAGAGCAACTCCAATATCAACCGACGCCTGCTGAACTCCTTCCGAGCTGCCGTAAACTCACTGGAGCTGTCTGAATTGCGCCTTCATGGCCGGCGTTTCACCTGGACCAGCAGCTGCCAGCAACAAACTAGAACAAAGATCGACCACGCTTTCTGCTCAGCTGACTGGAATATCATGTTCCCTCAGTGCCATCTATCTGCTGTCACTTCGTCCGTGTCTGATCATTGTGCCTTTGTTCTAACCGGGCAAGTTCGGCATCAAAGATATCGAGGTTTCAGATTTGAGCAATACTGGTTGCGCCTCCATGGGTTCCAGGATCTTGTCGCCAACTGCTGGGCGAAGCCAGTAAACAATAGCGATGCCATGCGTGTCCTGCACATTAAGTTATCAAGGTTAGGTAAAGCTCTGCGCCTTTGGAGCAGGACAAGAGTTGGGAACATCAAGCTACTAACTGAGATCGCTAATCAGGTGATCTACGGTCTGGACTATGCTCAAGATCTCAGGGACCTCACCCTGGCTGAAATTCAGCTGAGACAGCACCTCCGGCACAAGGTTCTAGGTTTGGCTGCGGTGAATCGCATCCACATAAGGCAACGATCAAGATTGGTCTGGCTCAAGCATGGAGATGCCAACTCCAAGCTGTTCCATATCAGGGCAAATGGGAGAAGACGGAAAAATTTCATCCCGGTTTGGAATCTGAGGGACAAACCTTCTCTTTACAAGAAGACAAGCAGCGACTTCTCCTGCAGCACTTCAAGAACTCCTTTGGCTCGGTTACTCCAACTGGCTGCTCCCTTAATTGGAATGCCCTCGGCATTTCAACGTTCGATCTCTCTGAGCTGGATACACCCTTCACCGAAGACGAGATCAATGCTGCTGTTATGGCATTGCCGACGGATAAGGCTCCTGGACCGGACGGATTCACCGCTGATTTCTTCAAAAAGTGTTGGGCCACGATCAAGGGGGACCTTATGAGGGCCATTCACCAATTTTATGGGCTCAGGGCGAATCGACTACACCTGCTTAACTCAGCACACATCACCCTCCTGCCAAAATCTGAATCCGCTTCCAAGGTGAAGGATTTCCGGCCTATAAGTCTCATGCACTCTGTTTCTAAAATCATCTGTAAGGCCCTGGCCATCAGACTTGCCCCACACCTACAAGAAATCATTCCCCACTCGCAGAGTGCTTTCATTAAAAAGAGGAACATCCAAGACAATTTCCTATATGTTCGCAACTCCATCACCTCTTTTCACTGCAATCGCAGCCCAGCCTTATTCCTCAAACTTGACATTGCCGGCGCTTTTGACTCGGTTTCGTGGAGTTTTCTGCTGGATCTCCTCCAACACCTAGGTTTTGGTCACCGTTGGAGAGACATGGTATCACTTTTATGGAGTTCAGCATCTTCCAAAAATTTTGTTAATGGTCAGCTTGGGGACAGATTCATCCACTGTCAGGGCCTTCGCCAGGGCGACCCTTTATCTCCTATGCTCTTCACTATAGCAATAGCCCCGCTGCATTGGATCTTCCAAAAAGCTTCCGATTTGGGCCTGCTTACCCCCCTTGATCTGCCTCCCTCCAAACTTCGAGTCAGCCTGTACGCCGATGATGCTGCCCTTTTCATTCACCCTTCACCTCTAGATGTCCTGTTGGTCAAATTGATCCTCACTTGCTTCGGCAAAGCCTCGGGTCTGCATGCTAACACCAACAAGTGTGCGTTCTACCCTATCCGCTGTGAGCACCTTCATGTTCCTACACTGCTGCAATCCTTCCCAGTACTTATCAAGTCCTTTCCTTGTGTCTACTTGGGCCTGCCGCTCCATTACCGTGCTATTTCCAAAGCTGACCTTCAACCACTCCTTGATAAAATAGCCGCTAAGCTTCAGAGATGGAGAGGCAAACTCTTATCGTATGCTGCTCGGCTCACTCTCATTGATTTGGTCCTTTCAGCCATTCCCATATATCTTCTCTCCATCTTCAAAGTTGGACGATGGGCCATTAAGCAGATCGATAAGATGAGAAGGAACTTTCTTTGGAAAGCTAACCCGGATGCCAGTCGTGCCACCTGCCTAGTCAGTTGGAGGAAAGTTTGTCGCCCCAAACTTTTGGGGGGGCTAGGCATCATTGATCCGCACTCCTTTGGGCGGGCTCTGCGACTGCGATGGCTGTGGCTTCAATGGACCGACAGGAAGCGGTCCTGGATTGGCTCCAATATCCCCTGTGATTCCATGGATGCTGCTCTGTTCAACGCTTCCACGGTCATCTCCATCGGCAATGGCGAAACTGCCAGCTTCTGGTCCTCTTGCTGGCTTCAGGGTCAAGCCCCAAAAGAGTTAGCTCCGGATCTGTTCAAGCTTAGCCGCAAGAAATCCATCACAGTTGCTGCAGGAATTGCTTATGACAAATGGATGACTGGGTTTCAGCGTATCTCTTCGGAGGCTCAACTACGTCAGTTCGTCGATCTTTGGCTGCGTATTCGTGACATGCATCTGTCTAATGAAGAGGATTCTATTACCTGGCGGTGGACTCCAGATTCCGTGTACTCAGCAAAATCGGCTTACCTGCAACAGTTCGTTGGCACGTACACATCAGTCAACCTCAAGAAGATTTGGTCTGCCAAAGTGGAGCCTAAATGCAAATTTTTCATGTGGTTGTGGCTGAACGAGAGGATCCTCACAAACGACAACCTGCGCAAGCGCGGACTGCCAAACAACGGCGCATGTAACCTTTGCGACCAAGACATCGAGTCCCCCGCCCACCTCCTTCTGCACTGCATCTTCGCGCGCGAGGTTTGGTTCCTAATCGCTGATTGGATTGCCCAGCCTGCGCTCATACTGCCTGTGGCATCTGGCGACTCTCCGTCGACATGGTGGCATGACACGGTTTGCGGCCTGCCTCCTCACCATCTCGCTGTGGCAATCTACGGTTGCTGGAACATATGGAAGGAACGGAACCGAAGGGTCTTCGATAATGCAACCTGCAACGCTGACCAGGTGTTCTGCCTTCTCAAGCAGGAGGTGGCTATTGCTAACGCCCGCATCACCTGGAGCGTCTTTGGCGAAAACGAGCCGGAACCCGAGCCAGATTAGGTTTTTTATTTTCATGATTAATCTTGTGGCCTGGGGGAGCCCCAATCCCCAACTCCGTAACTGAATCTTAATTGCTCCTCTCCTGAAATGCATT
>NC_041385.1:30582195-30612784 GCF_002162155.2 Triticum dicoccoides | reverse complement strand
TTGCCCCCTAATGATCTAAAATATCCATATTGCAGACCGTGAAGCACCCAAACCTCATTGAGTATTATGATGCGGACTAGTTTGAAGGGAAGATTATGATTCTGCTTGAATTTATGGAGTCGGGATTTCTTGAAGGCCGGCACATCACTGACGAGAGACAACTTGGCCCAAAACCTTCCTCTGATTTCATAATCCAACTTAGTGGCTAAGCAGATGCTATCAGCTATTGCCTATTTACACAGCCGAAAAATTGTTCATCGAGATATTAAACCAGGCAACACTCTGGTTGATGATGCTAACAGAGTAATTAAAGATTGCCAACTTCGGGGTTGGTCGCATGCTTAGCTCGACAACCTGCAATGCTAGCTAGGTTTTGAATGTCTTGGTCGAGGCCGCCCAGCCGGTTCCGTGTCTTCCTCTCTTAAAGATGTATGAAATACGCCTTCTACTGCTTTCACTTGTATTGCTACTCCCCACTTCTCTATTTTGGAAGAGGTAGAGACCGGGCCAGTTTACTGAGTGTTTAGCCGGTGCGAGGGCTCACGACATTGGAAATTGGCAAGGAAGGGAGATATCACACATGAGAGTAGAAATACAACTTGTGTGCTTTGCCTTCTATACTCCTATACCATCAATACGAGGATGGATGATTTCTAACAACTACTACCTACTCCAATGCATCCATCCGATCAATTCCATAAGTAGAGCACGCAGAGTAACTGGCATTGGCCGTTAGTGACCAGCCGATCGTGTCCTTTGGATCAGTGAGGGTGACCATCCACACTTCCTCCCATAGCCTGACGAATTGCGTCAGCTGATCCTCATTGCTCATCCTTTGCAAACCTTGCATCCAGCGACCATTCGTCAACACCTTCCTGGCCGTAATTTTCTTGAAACGGGCGAGCTTAAAGATCTGCAGGGCAACAGAACATAGGAGGACTTCCACGATTTATTTTATAATGAGAAAATATAAGTACTGAAGTACTCTGCATTCAGAAATCTACGAGCTGGGATATTGATCCTGGAGATACATCCCGTTGAAAAGAGATGAATTTAGTGCTCAAAACCACCTCGTGAGCAGAGTCAAAGCTCAAAAAGAAATACTCCCTCCGTCCCATAATGTAAGACGTTTTTTGAAATGTCAAAAAACGTCTTACATCATGAGATGGAGGGAGTACAGAAACTGCAGCAACGCGACAACCTAAACTCAATTTGGTGTTCAGAAACTGCAAGCATAGAAGTCTTATGATAAACTTGAGTTAACTCTCGATTCCACTCACAAACACAATCATTATGGGAACACAGTTGGAAGCCACACCAGCTACGCTCTAACAGCGATTCATCGGACAAAAACCAACTAGAGAATCACAGAGTTGCCACGTTCAGAGAAGAGGAGCACCAAAACTTGTAACTTCAATCCTTATCACCGTGAGTGAAGAAGAGACACATCATCCCTAGCTGGCTCATCCACTAGCACGTTTGCTTCCCTGTGTGATTGCTACACTGCACCAGTGCTTAACGTTATTGCAGGGCCCAGGGCCAGTCGATGCTTCTCAATCATTGTTGTGCCATGTGATGTGAGCGTAACGTTATCGCAGATGCAGATGCAGATGCTCCGTTGGTGAACACGCTTGAGTCGTTGGAGGCTCGGGGGGTGGCTGCTCTCAGGGACCCTCGGTGTGTCCCCGGCCGGGTATTGCCTCCCGTGTACTGCGTCGGGCCATTTGTCGGTAGCATCGCCGCCGCCGAGGCGAAAGAGCGTCACGAGTGCCTCGCTTGGCTAGACGGCCAACCGGACCGCAGCGTCGTGTTCCTCTGCTTCGGGAGCATCGGCATAGGAAACCACTCCGAGGAGCAGCTCAGGGAGATCGCCGTGGGGCTTGAAAAGTCCGGCCACCGCTTCCTGTGGGTTGTGCGAGCCCCAGTCAGCGATGACGACCCGGAGAAGCCGTTGGACCCCCGTGCCGACCCGGACTTCGACGCTCTACTGCCGGACGGGTTCATGGAGCGCACCAATGGCCGTGGCCTCGTCGTCAAGCTGTGGGCACCGCAGGCGGACGTTCTCCGCCACAAGGCCACCGGGGCGTTCGTGACGCACTGCGGATGGAACTCAGTGCTGGAGGGCGTCACGGCGGGCGTGCCGATGCTGTGCTGGCCGCTGTACGCGGAGCAGAAGATGAACAAGCTGTTCATGGTGGGGGACATGGGGGTCGCCGTAGAGATTGTCGGGTGGCAGCAGGGGCTGGTCAAGGCCGGCGAGGTGGAGGGCAAGGTAAGGCTTGTCATGGAGTCTGAGGAGGGCAGAGAGCTCAGGGTGCGGGTCGAGGCGCACAAGGAAGACGCCGCGGCAGCTTGGAACGACGGCGGGTCGTCACGCGTGGCGTTTGCCCAGTTTTTGGCGGACGTGGCCAGCCAACAGGATCGGACTTGCACCCGGAAGGAATCCGTGGGACTCGGTGATGCGTGATGTTTTTGAGTCAAGATGGCACTGCACCATTTTACAAGCCGTTCCAGAGACAAGATGACAAAACTCATGGAGTATTTTCTTTGATTTTAGTAGTCCAACTTCATTCTTTTCTTCAATCCGTTATGTGGTTCACCTTCTTGAAACGAAGGCACACACACACACCTCATGAATCATGATGGCGTCCAGATTAAATCTGACTAAAGATTAAACGTGATCCCATCTGAAATTTCCAGTACTCCAGTACTCCCAAAATCTTCAGTTATCTTCAGTTAATATCAGTGAGAAGTTAACTGAATCAAACTGAATATTTTACTGAATCTTCTTAAATTGGTGAACTGCTGTATTTGCTGCTGTCATAATGATTGTAATTCTACAAGTATCGACAATAATTTTTGAAGTATCAACTGAACGACGATGCTAGAGAGGAAGAGGAAAAGGTGGAGGTGATAGGAAAGTGGGAGCGTCGCCATCGCCATTGTTGCTCTCCACTCACGGATGGCTTTGCCTTTGCGACTTCCATCAATTCTTGTTGAACCGGCAACCGGGAGCGAGATCATGCGTAATTGATTGTTACCATCTCACGCGGGTAACTCCATTTCATCCAAGATGTGCGACGACGAACTGAAGAGAGAGATGTGTGAAGGTATTTACTGAAATCCTGCCAAGGTACCAATTCCATATATTATAATAGATAATGCTCCCGACGTGCCAACAGCTTCACTGAAGCATACAAAAAAAAGAAAATAAAAGGGCAGTACTCTGCGCCGGCGCACCGGCGCGAGTTTCGGCCGGTCCAACCCGAGCCGCTCGATCTGGACGCGCGGGACCATCTGATCTGTCCCGCATCCCCTTTCGTCATCCTCCGCACAGGGAAAAAAGGGGAAAAAAGCGAGCGCCGCCGCAGCTCGCGGGATCCCGCACGCTAGCCCCCCTGCTCTCCTTTGGACCCTCGTTGCTTCTGCTCGCCGCCGGCGCTCGCAGCCTAGCCGCCGCTGGCGAAGCAAAACGCCACCCGCCTTCACCGCCACCGGCGAAGCAAAAAATGCCAGTTCCAGCAAAATCAAACGACGGTTGGAGCAATTTTTAGGCTGGTTCCAGCAAAATCAAAACAAAAATAAAAGGGAGTGGTAGCAAAAACTCTTGATGCTTCGAGCAAGACTCTGGTAGTAGCAAAGTGGCAACTCCTATGGTAGCAAAAATCCAAGACGGTTGCAGCAAAATGAAAGCCATCGCCGTTTGGTGGATGTAACAAAAATTATCTTCGGTTCCAGCAAAAGCAAAATATGATTGTAGCAAAAATTGTCTTTGTTTCCAGCAAAATCAAAGCATGGTTGTAGCAAAATTGACTAGAAAAAACAGACTATGTCATAGAGATGGATGTAGCAAAAATTCACAAAACACCAGTAGTAACGAAACCCAAAACGGTTGTAGCAAAATGGTTCGCTGGTTCCAGCAAAAAATCACCATGGTAGCAGATTTGAGGTGAGTGGGTGGTAGCAAAAACATGGGTCGGTTCCAGCAAAAAACAACATGGTGGTAGCAAAAATCTTGTTGCGATGGTCATGGACAGGAGCGCGACCAGCTGCGGGCAGCCATGGCAACGAGCGCTAGTTGCAGCACGCTCGTCGCCGCATGCAGTAACGGTGTTTGGGCTGTCGCGGCGGCGTGTGTGCAAGGACCACCCCCTTGGAGTAGCTCCGCGAGAGAAAAATGGGCAGCATCCGATGCCTTTAGTAGCACCGCTCATGGTGGTTGTGCAGGATGGAAAAAAGGAAGGAAGCACCACCGGCTATGGCTGCTATAGAAAAAGGGAAGAGAAGGAGCAGATCTTGATGGGGGCAGGCGGGAGGTTGAAGGAGAGGGAAGAAAGAAGATACAGCTAGGAGTCCATGGAAAAGGATAGGATAAGGATAGATAGAATAAGGATAGGAGCGGGAGGGCAGCTGCGGGAGCAACAAAGGACACGTGGCTTGCGTGGTGTTCGCTGGATCGGGGCGATCGAACGTCGCGCACGAGACCGGCCCAATCGCTAGCCGATGCGCCGGAAGCCAACGTTTCCCAAGATAAAATTGCTAAGGGAATGTGCGACACTATGTGTGCCTGTACTCTGTTAAAGATTCTATGTAGAAATTTAGTGACGTGGAGCAGAGGGTAAGAAATCTTAGAAAAGAAAGGGAACTATAGAATTGCAGACAGCCGAGCTACCTCGCTGGGAGAAGTGGCGAGATCATGCCATGGCTAAGCGCGCACCTGCGGAAACAGAGAAAGAGAAGAACATTGTTCTGCCAACTCAACATTATATTTACAAGCAACCCACTAAATTGGTGTATTTAAAGAAAGTGCAAATGAGTTATGATTTCTTAAAAAATATATTAAATGAGCCGCATAGACGCTATATTATTTGTTCACCCAGCACAAAAGTTTTTTAAATGGGTTGAGTATGTGCCACATTTTTGGAGGCTGACATGTGGGCCAATATGTTAAAGCCTACGCAAGGCATTGTCAATTTAGTCAACAAATGATTTTAACATCCAACAGCCGGCATGCATCTTCATTCTCTTATCTACTTCCACCAGCGCTGTCGGGATCGCCTACTCCCGCTTTCGACGGCTAGCGGCTCTGCTTAGCATGCCTCGCTGCGAGGCGCTACCCTACAGCCGGCAAGCCATCCCTCTACACCTCCTGTTGTTCTTCGCCGGCTGCAGCCCCACGCCACACCAGAATCAGTTAACCCTTGTACTCCTCTCCGTATGCGACTCCACTGCTGCGCCTTCCCATCTCCCGTTCGTTCCCATACGGGGACTCGCGGTTGTTCATCGCCTTGGTGCGCTCGGCGCGGCGTGGTCAACAAAGTCATCGGAAGAGAATTGTACGTGGAGAGACTGACAGTACGAATGCACCAGGTCCATGGACGCACTCATGCAACTGCTTCCTTATTATGCGAAAAGAATTATTCCTGCCCGGACAGCTGGGACCTGATACGTCTTCAACATATCTATAATTTTTTCTTGTTCCATGCTGTTATATTATCATTCTTGGATATTTTACAATTATTTTATAACAACTTTATATCATTTTTTGGGACTAACCTATTAACATAGTGCCCAATATCAGTTGTTGTTTTTTTGTTTTTTTACTTCGCAAAAAATCAATACCAAACGGAGTCCAAACGCAGTGAAACTTTTTGTAGAATTTTCTGGATCAGAAGACAACCGGTGGGCCAAAGAAGTACCAGAGGGGACTCCGAGGGGAGCACAACCCACCAGGGCGCGCCGCCTCTTCACCCTATAAATTGCCAAATATTCCAAAAACCCTAGGGGAGTCGATAGATCAGAAGTTCCGCCGCCGCAAGCCTCTGTAGCCACGAAAAACCAATCTAGACCCCGTTCCGGCACCCTGCCAGAGGGGGAAATCATCACTGGGGGCCATCTTCATCATCCCGGCGGCCACCATGATGAGGAGGGAGTAGTCCACCCTCGGGGTTGAGGGTTTGTACCAGTAGCTATGTGTTTAATCTCTCTCTCACTCTCGTGTTCTTGAGATGGCACGATCTTGATATATCGTGGGCTTTATTAATATAGTTGGATTATATGGTGTTTTCCCCTCTCTATCTTATTGTGATGAATTGTGTTTTTCCTTTGAGATTTCGTTTTTATTGGATTGAATACTTTTATGGATTTGAGAACACTTGATGTATGTCTTGCTATGAATACCTGTGGTGACAATGGGGTATCATATTGATTCACTTGATATGTGTTTTGGCACTTAACTCGCGGATTCCCGAGGTGACATTGGGGTAATCTATGCATAGGGGTTGATGCATGTTCTCGTCTTTGTTTCTCCGGTAGAAATCTTGGGGCACCTTTTAAGGTTCTTTGTGTTGGATTGAGTATTATGAATTTGAAATAATTTGATGCATATCGTATAATCAACTCATGGATACTCGCGGTGGCATTGGAGTATCTAGGTGACATTAGAGTTGGTTGATGTGTATCATATGGTGTTATTTTAGTACGAACTCTTGGTTAGATCGATTGGAAATAATAGCTTGGTGTTTTTTTAGTATGAACTCTAGAATAGATTGATCGTAAAGAATAGCATTGAGGTGGTTTCGTAGCCTACAAACAATTTCTTCTTATGTTCTCCGCTAGATAATAACTTTGGAGTGATTCTTCATCGCACGTTGAGGGATGGTTATATGATCCTATTATATTAGCATTGTTGAGAGATTGCACTAGCAAAAGCACACACCCTAGGCCCGATACGTCTCCAACGTATCTATAATTTTTGATTGTTCCATGCTGTTATATTATCATTCCTGGATGTTTTACAATCATTTTATAGTCATTTTATATTATTTTTTGGTACTAACCTATTTACATAGTGCCCAGTGCCAGTTGCTGTTTTCTACATGTTTTTTACATTGCAGGAAATCAATATCAAACGGAGTCCAGCGAAACTTTTTGTGGATTTTTTTGGGCCAGAAGACATCTAGTGGGCCAGGAAAGCACTAGAGGGGTGCTCCGAGGGGAGCACAACCCACCAGGGCGCGCCTGGAGGCCCAGGCGCGCCCCGGTGGGTTGTGCCCACCTCAGGTGCCCCCTGAACCACCTCTTTGCTCTATAAATACCCCAATATTTCAGAAACCCTAGGGAAGTCGACGAAAATCAATTCTAGCCGCCGCAGAGTCCAGAAACACAAGATCCAATCTAGACACCATCTCGGAGGGGTGCATCATGTCCATTGGTGCCTCTCCGATGATGCGTGAGTAGTTCTTTGTATACCTATGGGTCCGTAGTTAGTTGCTAGATGGCTTCCTCTCTCTCTCTCTCTCTCTCTCTCTCTATTATCAATACAATGGTCTCTTGGAGATCCATATGATGTAAGTATTTTTGCGGTGTGTTTGTTGGGATCCGATGAACTTTGAGTTTATGATCAGATCTATGTTTTTATCCATGAAAGTTATTTGAGTCTTCTTTGATCTCTTATATGCATGATTGATTATAGCCTCGTATTTCTTCTCTGATATTTGGTTTTTTGGCCAACTTGATATATTTATCTTGCAATGGGAAGAGGTGCTTTGTGATGGGTTCGATCTTACGGTGCTTGATCCCAGTGACAGAAAGGGCAACGACATGTATGTATCATTGCTATTAAGGACAACAAGATGGGGTCTATTTCTACATAAATAGATCTTGTCTACATCATGTCATCTTTCTTATTGCATTACTCCGTTTTCCATGAACTTAATACACTAGATGCATGCTGGATAGCGGTCGATGTGTGGAGTAATAATAGTAGATGCAGGCAGGAGTCGGTCTACTAATCTTGGACGTGATGCCTATATAATGATCAGTGCTTGAATATCGTAATGATTATTTAAAGTTCTATCAATTGCCCAACAGTAATTGTTTTCCCATCGTTTGCTATTTTTCTCGAGAGAAGTCACTAGTGAAACCTACGGCCCCGGGTCTCTTTTCATCATATTTGCCTTTGTGATCTATTTTCCTTTGAATTTATTTTCAGATCTATTAAACGAAAAATACAAAAATACCTTACTGCAATTTATTTGTTCCACGATCTATTTATCCTATCTACCACTTTTACCTCATGTTATTTGCCTATCTTGAGGTGCCGTACCCGAAAGGGATTGACAACCCCTTTTACACATCGGGTTGTGAGTATTTGCTATTTGTGTGCAAGTGATGTATACATGGTGTGAGGAGGTTCTCCTACTGGTTCGATAACCTTCGTCTCATCACTGAGGGAAATACCTACCGTCGCTATACTGCATCATCCCTTCTTCTTTGGGGAAATACTGACATAGTTCTAGCAGACATCAAAAGAGATTTCTGGCGCCGTTGCCGGGGAGGATCTTCAACATCAACCAGGTTCCTAATCAGAAATCTCATCTCCTTGCAATTTACATTATTTGCCATTTGCCTCTCATTTTCCTCTCCCCCCAGTTCACAAAAATTTGCCTTTTTTATTCGCCCTTCTTTTTCGTTCGACGTTTTCTTGTCAGATCTGTTTTTGGGTGCAATCTTGTCGTGAAGTCACCATGAGTAATTTTGGTATGGCAGAAACAGATGATGGCCTAACTCCTAAAATGGAGCGTACGGGTAATCTGGATGCCAAAACTTTTGTCTTGGGGCAAGTTAATTTTATGTAAAAAGAACATATCCAAGAATTTTTCAATTGTGTCGAAAAATTAAGCCATGATGATATTCCTATACTTAAAATGACTAAATCTTATGCGGAAGCTATTTCGGCACTTGTTCTAAAACTTGAAACTAGATTTATCCGTACTCATCCTACCTTGCAAAGATTTTTCTATCAGTTGCCCGTTATAAAGAACCCTAAAGCTAAAAAGTTAGCCACTCTTGTTCTAATGAATGAATTTGACGACATAATACGGGAAGCTAGGGAAATCTTTGATTTTTATGGCATGAATCATGAAAAATCCATGATTGATGAAATTCTTTATAATAGTGATTATGTTTTGAGACATTTGCTTGGAGATAACCAAATCTTTGATGAGAATCTTAAAAAGCAAGTCCCCGTTTTAGATATGATCCAGCAAGTTTTTAATTATGTTAATCAACACTAATCTTGGATCATTATCGGAAATCAAAGGGGTTATGATAAAAAGCAACTTGATAGTGCTACAGTTTCCATGGACAATGTGTTTTATGTTTTATTTACAAAACCTCCCGACACAAATACCTCCAAGGAAAACAAGTATAAGGATGAAAAAACTTAGATCCTTCGCTTTATGCCTAGCTAGGGGCGTAAAACGATAGCGCTCGTTGGGAGACAACCCAACTTGTATCTTTTTTGCTTTTTGGTTTTCTTACTGTTTTAAATAAAATACACAATTATACCTTTGGTTAGATGTGTTTTCGTGTTTTAATTTAGTGTTTGTGCCAAGCAAGGCCTTTGGGTTGATTTGGGTGAAAGTTGATTTGATCTTGCTGAATAACAGAAACTTATGCACTCACGAAAATAATTTTCATAAATCACAGAAACGTGATTTTGAGTTGATTCTTTTTTCAGAAAATTAATATAGAAATTTCTCAGGTTTTCCTAATTTCTAAAGATTTTGGGATTTACAGAAGTATTCGAAATATCCAGATTGCTACAGTCTCTTCTGTTTTTGACAGATTCTATTTTCTTTGCGTTGTGTGCTTGTTTTGATGATTCGATGGTTTTCTTTGATGATTTTTTGCCATATAAAAGTTGGAATACAGTAGATATAATGCAGAAATAAAACATGAATAGGTTTGCAACAGTACTTATAGTAGTGGTTTGCTTTCTTATACTAACGGATCTCACGAAGGTTTTGTTGAGTTTTGTGTGATTTAAGTTTTCAAGTTTTGGGTGATCTTACTATGGATGAAGGAATAAGAATTTGCAAAAGCCTAAGCTTGGGGATTCCCGAGGCAACCCAAGATAATATTCATGAAGTAGCAAGCAACTAAGCTTGGGGATGCCCCCGAGTGGCATCCCCACTTTCTTCTAACAACTATTGGTATTTTACTTAAGCTATATTTTTATTCTTCACATATTATGAGTTTTGCTTGGAGCGTATTGTATGATATGAGTCTTTTCTTGTTTTGCTTTATGTTTTAAGTGTTGAATCCTTGCTGAACACACCTTTTTGAGAGAGCCAAAAATTATGCTATGCTTGCTCCTATGCTTCATTTACGTTTTTAGAGCCATGGATTTGCTCTAGTGCTTCACTTATATCTTTTTGAGAACGGTGTGCTTTGTTATTTCTGAAGAAATGCTCTCATGCTTCACTTAGATTTATTTGGGAGTTAGTAAAATTTTCAGAAATTCTCTCTTGCTTCACTTAGATTATTTTGAGAGAAATAATAATTATGCTCATGTTCTTCACTTATATTTGTTTGAGATTATCAAAAGCAACATATGAAAATAGTCCCAAAGTGATAGATATCCAAGGAGGATATAATAAAAATTTCATGAAGATCATTGGACAAAATAAACTTGATTCTTAGTAATGGTTTTGAAATATGACGATATGATATGTGAGTCATGTTGATGAGTAATTGTGGTTTAGTAAGAATATTGATGTTAAGGTTTGTGATTCCCTATGCAAGCACAAAAGTCAATAATTATGCAATGAAATTTATATCGTACTGATGGTGCATTATTCGGTGTTACTTATGCTTAATGCTTGGGTATGAGATTTTTTGCTTTTTGGTTGGTCGTTTCTCAATCTTTTTGCTAGCCTTCATTTTGCACTAAGTATGATCACTACTTGTGCATCCAAAACCCTTTAAACCAGTTTTGCCATATGAGTCCACTATACCTACCTATATGCGGTATTTCCATGCCGTTCTAAGCAAATTTGCATGTGCCATCTCTAATTTTCAAAGTAAATTTCTCTTTTGTGTGCTCTACCGCTCGCGAGGCGGTGAAGGATGGCCAATATTTTCCATGCTAGATGTGTTATTCTCACGATGAGTGTTTATTCACTTGTCATTGCACGAGAGTACGACAAAGGTATTAGGGATGTCCAGTCCCGAAATGAAAAATGAATTTACTTTATGTTACCAAATAATAAATTCCTTTAAAAGTGTTGGTACGGAGGGCAACCTTGGATTCAGCTAGCCATGGAAAGTGAAAGTAATGGTGGAAAAAGGAATAAACTTTATTTTTTGTTTGGGAACCGCCTATGATGTATCTAGCATGGAAAGTGTTGGGAGCTCTAAGACGTTTTCGTTGGTGGGAAAAGTATGCCTCTCAAAAATGTGTTTATCTCCCAATTTAAGCTTTGAGCTCTGGCACCTCTACAAATTCCTACTTCCCTCCGCGAAGGGCCTTTCTTTTACTTATGCAATTTTTATTTTTAATTTGAGTCTCCATCTTCTCTTATACAACACTAACTAAGGGGAACTATGATCGTATTTGAGTATTGGGTGTAGCTAATATTCGAGTGTGTTTCATGAATGGATCAATGATTGAGCATAATGGGCTAGGTAAAACTTGCTTTAGTGTTGATATTTTGAAAGACATGGTTGCTTGTCGGTATGCTTGAGTATTAAAGTCTTCATGTCAATGTCCATGCTATAAAGAAAAGAAATGTGATGAACATGTTAGGCTATTGCTTTTAATCATATAAAAGTCCAAATGTCCATACTATAAAGAAAAGAAATGTGATGAACTGTTAGGCAGCATTCCACATAAAAAAAATTGTTTTTATTATTTACATACTCGAGGACGAGCAGGAATTAAGCTTGGGGATGCTGATACGTCTCCAGCGTATCCATAATTTTTGATTGTTCCATGCTGTTATATTATCATTCTTGGATGTTTTACAATTATTTTATAGTCATTTTATATCATTTTTTGGTACTAACCTATTGACAGTTGCTGTTTCCTGCATGTTTTTTACATCGCAGGAAATCAATACCAAACGGAGTCCAAACACAGCGAAACCTTTTGTGGACTTTTTTTGGGCTAGAAGACATCCAGTGGGCCAAGAAAGCACCCGAAGGGTTGTCACGCCCAATATGCGGCCCTATCCTAAAGGAACTCGAAGGTCTCACAAGGATAGAAGCGCATATTGGAGACGCTTTTGCAAGGTGGATATCATTACATCGTACCATTACATAATAGATGGGGATATATACAAAGGCATACAAGGCCACATGATTACAACAACATCATACATCAGAGCATCATCCGACTATGGATGAAACACAAAAAGAAACTCAAACGACATCCACCCTGCTAGCCAGGCTGCCGACCAGGAACCTATCCCCTGACCGAAGAAGAAGAAGCATAAGAATAACTCCAAAACAAGCAAACATCGCTCTCACGTCATGATCATCGCATTACCTATACCTGCAACTATTTTTGTAGTAATCTGTGAGCCACGAGGAGTCAGCAATCCCATTACCATGGGTATCAAGACTAGCAAAGCTTAAAGGGTATGGAATGGATAAGTGGTGAGGTTTCAGCAGCGACTAAGCAATGTATGGTGGCTAACTTATGAGTACAAGAATAAGATGAGAAGCTACGCAAACGGCCGCAAACTAGTAATGATCAAGAAGTGATCCTGAACTACTTACGTTCAAACATAACCCCATCGTGTTCTCTTCTCGACCCACTCGAAAAGAAACCGTCACGGCTACACACGCGGTTGGGTATTTTAGTTCGAATCTGGTGTCAAGTTCTCTACAATCGGATATTAAAAACTCCCATCTGCCACATAACCGCGGGCACGGCTCTCGAAAGTTTATACCCTGCAGGGGTGTCCTAACTTAGCCCATTACAAGCTCACGATCCGTGGAGACAATTCTCCATCGCAGGACATCCGATCAGACTTGGGATCCCGGTGCACAAGACATTTCGACAATGGTCAAATAAAACCAGCAAGACCTCCCGGTGTGCCGACAAATCCCGATAGGAGCCGCACGTATCTCGTTCTCAGGGCACAACGGATGGGCCATACATCGGGTTGGCTGAGACCCTGGTTGCCCAGGGGGCGCCGGACATCGCCCAGGTTGGACTAACACTCATAGGAGCATTGGCCCGGGGGTTGATTAAAAATACTAGGGGTCCAGAGAAAATCCCCTATTTAGGTTTTAGTTGTTATTGGGCAAATGGAAAACCAATGTTGGGCCTTGCTGGAAGAGTTTTATTCAAAGCGAACTGTCAAGAGGGTCCCATACCCCTCACCGTGTTAGGGATGCAAAATCAAGGAACATAACACCGGTATGACGGAAACTAGGGCGGCAAGAGTGGAACAAACACCAGGCATAAGGCCGAGCCTTCCACCCTTTACCAAGTATATAGATGCATTAATTAAAATAAGAGGTATTGTCATGTTCCAACATGGAACAACCTGCAATTGCAACTGCACCTGCAACTAGCAATGCTTAAGAGGGACTGAGCAAAGCGGTAACATAGCCAAACAACAGTTTGCTAGAAAGGGTGAAAAAGGTTAGAGGTTGTCATGGCAATTTGGGAGGCTTGATAAACAAGTGGTAGGAAGTGTGACATAGCGATAGCATCTAGACAACTAGCATAGCAACGATAGTAGTGAGATCCAGGGTGACGGTCATCTTGCCTAAAATCCCACTAGAAAGAAGAACGAGTCTGTGAACAAGACGAACGGACGAAGATGAACCAAGCATAGTCGAACGAATCCTCACGATCGCAAGGAAACAGGAACTATCGAGAAGGAACACAACCGAAAAGAAGCAAACAACATGGTAAACACACAACACATAAACATGACATGATGCTCAACCAAGTATGATGCATGACAAGGCTATATGATGCTACTCATGGCAATGGATGATGCATACAAAAACAACACATCAAAGCAAGTTTAAATGAGGCCGGAAACGACATATAACAAATCCGGTAAGTCCTCATATGCTAATTTCGAAATTGGTCCAGATCTGAATAACACATTATGTTCAAGTAGTTAAAACAAGTTAAACATGGCATTGATGCAAAATGCATTCAAACATCAAGCAAACACACTCAAAATAAGGATTCAACATGACATGATGAAACTACATGCAATTCTAAGCAAGTTTCATATAGAGCATGCTCAAAACCGAGCAATGGTGCAATACATACACTCCAAACAAGATATAACAACAATCTTCCCAAAACAACAACTAGGCACTTTGCAATCGTCAAAACAACATGCTACAGGAATCATATGAGCACAAACTTGACATGCACTTCAAGTACAGATAATATACTTCAAATATCATTAAGGTTAAGGTTTATAGACATCAAGATTAAACCAATATGATCAATGCAAAATGCAAGTTTATAACACAGGGACATATACATGAGCAGAGTTAATATGATGACATGTTGGAGGCATAAAACAAAGATGCTACAACAACTATGCATAGCAACCAATGGCATGGCATCAAACTAAACATAACAAAGAGCAAATAACATCCAGATATCATCTGCATATGACTCATGGATTAGTGGGTACCAACAAGACAATATTGAATGTTGAAACATTTTCAGCAAGTGAAAACAACAACATTACGATAGCATGTTTGCAAGCATGGAACAAAGGCATATGATATCCAAAATTATCAAACTTGGCATGTGGACAAAGTACTCATAGCATAATTCAAAACATGTAATTGTAGCATCTCCAAAAGAGGCATGGATCAATCATTAACAAGTTCACAACATGGCATCATGAAGTTAACAGAAAACTGGAACATAATATAAGCATGTTCATGGCAATGAAAACATATTCTACATGACATATATGAGGCGTCAAAAGGCATGTCATGATAGATCATAACATGTAAAACAAAACATGTAAACTAAGCATCTCCAGATTATGCATCGATTAATTGGTAGCATCAAGCAAACATGGCATCATGATATGACAAATTCAGAAATGACAGCACATTAACAACGAGTAGTCCATTTCACAAGCTTGTTGCACTCACTAGAGGGCATATCAAAATACATGGATTTCACCCCAGTAAAGAAGGCATAATTATGCTCCTAAACATGTAGACATGATGCTCAAAAGAAAATCACACAAAAAGATATTAAAATGACAAAATGACAACTTATAACAGTTTTTAGTAGTTAACAACAATGTGCACTTTTGCAACAGAGATTAAGATGTCAAGATGCACCATAACATGAATGCAAAGCAAACCAACATGTAGACCATGAAGAGCAGAACATTTGCATATCAAGATCATCATCATAGGATCAACGGAGACAAAGTTACACCACTCACAAGATGCATACATGATGTTAACAATCAGCAGATTCTAGCAATTTATATCACTTGATAGTTTTGCAACAATGATTAAGGCATCAATATGGACAGTAACATGAATGCAAACTACTCCAACATGAATAGCACTCTAAGATGAATATTTTGACATATTATGCACACAAAATGGAGCAATATGCACAAAGTTATGATGGGTCAAACATGCACACATGAAGTTTGAATCTCAGGGTCAGCAGTTTTTTCACCACGCAAAAAAATTTGGCAGGTTGGGGTCGGCTCCTTCTCTCGTACAGAACTGTGGGCACGGAAGTCAACGCCGTCGAGGTGGAGGCATGGGACTCCGGCGAGGGTCGGGGAGGCCGAGAATGGGTGGATCCGGGCATGGGGATCCCGGATCCGGCCGCGGTGGTCGACGACGACGCCCGATGAGGTAGATCACGATGAGGCATGTGGCAGAGCTCACTGGAGCGGCCATGGTGGAGCTCCTGCGGGAGACAGGGAGAGAACGGGTGAGGGGAGAAGGAAGAGAAAGGAGGGAGAAAGAGGGGCGCGAGGGCGGCATTGGCCTACTGGAGGTCTCCGGCAGGATTGCTACCTCTTGAGCATGCGTTGGTTTTCCCTTGAAGAGGAAAGGGTGATGCAGCAAAGTGGCGTAAGTATTTCCCTCAGTTTTTGAGAACCAAGGTATCAATCCAGTAGGAGGCTACATGCAAATCCCTCGTACCTGCACAAACAAATAAGAACCTTGCAACCAACGCGATAAAGGGGTTGTCAATCCCTTTACGACCACTTGCAAAAGTGAGATCTAATAGAGGTAATAAGATAACATTTTTGGTATTTTTATGATATAGATTGGAAAGTAAAGATTGCAAAATAAAATAGATCGAAAACTTATATGATAGAAAATAGACCCCGGGGCCATAGGTTTCACTAGTGGCTTCTCTCAAGATAGCATATGTATTACGGTGGGCGAACAAATTACTGTCGAGCAATTAATAGGAAAGTGCATAGTTATGAGAATATCTAGGCATGATGATGTATATAGGCATCACGTCCACGACAAGTAGATCGAAATGATTCTGCCTCTACTACTATTACTCCACACATCGACCGCTATCCAGCATGCATCTAGAGTATTAAGTTCATAAGAACAGAGTAACACATTAGGCAAGATGACATGATGTAGAGGGATAAACTCAAGAAATATGATATAAACCCCATCTTTTTATCCTCAATGGCAACAATACAATACGTGCCTTGCCGCCCCTATTGTCACTGGGAAAGGACACCACAAGATTGAACCCAAAGCTAAGCACTTCTCCCATTGCAAGAAAGATCAATCTAGTAGGCCAAACCAAACTGATAATTCGAAGAGACTTACAAGGATAACAAATCATACATAAAATAATTCAGAGGAGATTCAAATATTGTTCATAGATAATCTTGATCATAAACCCACAATTCATCGGATCTCGACAAACACACCGCAAAAAGAATTACATCGAATAGATCTCCAAGAAGATCGAGGAGAACTTTGTATTGAGATCCAAAGAGAGAGAAGCCTTGTAGCTAATAACTATATGGACCCGAAGGTCTGTGGTAAACTACTCACACTTCATCGGAGAGGCTATGGTGTTGATGTAGAAGCCCTCCGTGATCGATTCCCCCTCCGGCGGAGCGCCGGAAAAGGCCCCAAGATGGGATCTCATGGGTACAGAAGGTTGCGGCGGTGGAAATAGGGTTTCGTGGTGCTCTCTAATGTTTTCAGGGTATACGAGTATATATAGGTGAAGGAAGTCGGTCAGGGGAGCCACGAGGGGCCCACGAGGGTGGGGGCGCACCTCCCTACCTCGTGGCCGCCTCGTTTCTTTCTTGACGCCCACTCCAAGTCTCCTGGATTGCGTTTGTTCCAAGAACAACTCTACCGAAGGTTTCATTCCGTTTGGACTCCATTTGATATTCCTTTTCTGCGAAACACTGAAATAGGCAAAAAAACAGCAATTTGGGCTGGGCCTCCGGTTAATAGATTAGTCCCAAAAATAATATAAAATTGCATAGTAAAGCCCATTAAACATCCAAAATGGGTAATATAATAGCATGGAACAATCAAAAATTATAGATATATTGGAGACGTATCAAGCATCCCCAAGCTTAATTCCTGCTCGTTCTCGAGTAGGTAAATGATAAAAACAGAATTTTTGATGTGGAATGCTACCTAACATAATTCTCAATTTAATTTTCTTTATTGTGGCATGAATGTTCAGATCCAAAAGATTCAAGATATAAGTTTAATATTGACATAAAATAGTAATACTTCAAGCATACTAATCAAGCAGTTTATGTCTTATCAAAATAACATAGCCAAAGAAAGCTTATCTCTACAAAATCATATAGTTAGGCCATGCTTCATTTTCGTCACACAAAATGCTCCCATCATGCACAACCCCGGTTTCAGCCAAGCAATTGGTTCATACTTTTGAACGCGCTTCAGCCTTTTCAACCCTCACGCAATACATGAGCATAAGCCATGGACAAAGCACTATGGGTGGAGTAGAGTATGATGATAGGGATTATGTGAGAAAACAAAAAACGAGGAAGTCTCACATTGACGTGGCTAATCAATGGGCTATGGAGATGCCCATCAATTGATGTCAATGCGAGGAGTAGGGATTGCCATGCAACGGATGCACTAGAGCAATAAATGTATGAGAGCTCATCAAAAAGAAACTAAGTGGGTGTGCATCCAACTTGCTTGCTCACGAAGACCTAAGGCATTTTGAGGAAGCCCATCATTGGAATATACAAGCCAAGTTCTATAGTGAAAAATTCCCACTAGTATATGAAAGTGACAAAATAAGAGACTCTCTATCATGAAGATCATGCTGCTACTTTGAAGCACAAGTGTGGAAAAAGGATAGTAACATTGTCCCTTCTCTATTTTTCTCTCATTTTTTTTCTTTTTTTCCTTTTTTTGTTTGGGCTTCTTTGGCCTCTTTTTTTATTTGGGCTTCTTTGGCCTCTTTTATTTTCCATAAAGTCCGGAGACTCATCCGACTTGTTGTAACACTCCAAGATTTGGACTTGGTTTTTATTTAAAATCCTTATTTGATTTAAAGGAGGTTGTTTGAATTTTTTTAGAGGGACTCTCCCTCTCAAACTTTCTTTCATGACAAATAATTTTTTAGGATCCTTCTCAACCTTGATCTTTAGTCTTAAGGGTTTTTCAAAATTGTGTTGGCTCAACACAAATAATATTGGAGGGTTTTGCAATTATTTTTATTAAAAAGAAATCCTATGGATTTTTGGTTTTTATTCTTTTACCTTTTAAAGATTTCTCTTTTGCCTTGTCACATGTTGAAATTTTCTTCCAAAACCCCTCCCTCCACTTTGGGTCAAGTCAAATATCCAATCCCAGCAAGTTCAACCCATTTTTGATTTTTATTCTATTTATTTTATCCCCAAAACAATTTCTGTCATTTATTTTGGACCTAGGTGATTTACAAAGGAACCACCATATCCTTTTTGAGTTTTGGTCCCAAACAAACTCCCCTGGCTAGTCCTTAGTATCCTCAACCTAGATCCATCAAGATCCACTTGTCCACAATTCAAAAATTTCAAATTTTGCTTGCTGCAAGTTTGGACCAGATTTGCCATTTTTGGTGAAATACATTATTTTTCTTCTCCAAAAATTCTGAGATAAATCAGGCAGCCCCCAGGTGCATTGAGAGGTCACCTCACCAAAGATCAACTCCAGAAAGCTTTTCCACATGCCAAAAACATTTCATCAAACACATGGCGTGCACTGTTTCTGGCAATATTTAGAAAAGTTCAGAGTTTCTGTGTTTCAGTTTCAGTCGACAGTGTCGTTTCCGTTAGAAACCGTCGACAATCTCACCAGTAGCCACCTTGGATCGTTGCTCACTGCTCCTTCTTCTTATCCAGTGCGCCGCATGATCGTTTGGACGGGCGCAGGCGTTGGTGGCGACGTGGCACCTCATCGCCGGCGTCTTCTGCGGTGGCAGAACCACCCGTGGCGGCCAGCAGAGACCGGCCCTGCCTTTCAGCGCCGTCCAGCACCGCCCAAGCCACCCGAAGCCTCCGCGTGGCTGTCCGCTTGCCTGTGCACGCTGCAGTACCGTCGCGGTGGCCTGAGAGGCGCAGAGCTCTCTCTCTGCCGCCGACGAGCCCGTGAGCCGTTCCATCGGAAACTTGGAGTATCACCCAAGACAGGCCAAGCTTAGCCCTTGAACGGATCCAGTGGACCAATCCACAACTGTCCCAACCCCTAAACCACCTGCCCGACCACTGCCTTGCCGTAATCACTCGCCGGAGTTATCACGTTCTCGGCAACCGCCTCAGGCCGGCTATAAATAGCACCCCGAGTTCGCCTTCGACCAGGCATCACCCCTCCACCTCACCAGAGCCATGCCCAGCCACTAGGAAGACCTCGGGGAGGCCTTCTTCCCCGACCCCGGCCGCCCCGATCCGCTTCGGGCTCCGGCACGATCCACTCCGGTGAGGGCACCTCTGCCTCCGAAATCGCATCAGCAACCCTCTAGTGCACCCACTCGTCTGACCCTAGCCTCGATTTGGCGTTTGCAGCTCTCCTAGGCGAGATCCACCACCACCCGAACCGCCGTCCGCCGGAGTAAAGGCCGCCATCGATGTGGTGCTCGCCGACGACCAACTCCACCACCCACAGACGCAGAAGAGCACCCTGAGTCCGTAGGTACCATCCACTCCTCCTAACTCATCGTGGATCGATGCCGGTGACCACCGCATCCCTCGGGCGCCGGCGACTCTGTTTTCAAATTCAAACCTGAAGGGTGAGAACCCCCTCGTCAGCTTTTTCTTTTTTTGAACCATTTTCTGAAAATGCCTTCGGGCAGAATACGCTTTCTAACTGAAACTTTTTTCTGCCTTTTTATAAACTACCCCCTGGAAACTTTCTGTTTCATTACAGATGAGTCCCTGGACTAAAACCTTAATAACTTTTAAACAAAAGATGATTTTCAATTGATTCTTTCTCTGCCATCTTTTTCTTTCTGTCTAGTGTTTTATCATATTTATTTGAAAAAAAATTTGGAACACTTTTGTGCACGCACGGTATTTACGTACTACCCGACTTTCTTGTATACTGTAGATACCGACGGAGGTGACGGAGCCGCAAACTTCGTTGAGCTAGACTCCGACTACTCCGAACTAGGCAAGAATGTTTGAACCTTTGATATGATGAGTGTTTTGCATGTTTGCTTGAGTAGTTATTTCATGGCATGTTTATATAAGCATCAGTAAGTGTTATATTGCATGCAAGGAAGCTACAAGTGAGCTTCGAAACTTGATGTGTCATTTGATGTGAGTTTACATGATCATGTGGTGACATGAAAGGTGGTAAGATGGTATTGTTGAAGCATGCTAGTCTTATGTCAACCATTTAACTCCAGTGTTAACGTGGATCAAGTCATGTTACCGTCCGTCCCCTTTTTCGTGCTACCACATGTTTTCTGCAAAGAATACGGTTTAGTAAGTTGCAAACCTCTTTCCTCGTACACACCAAGTAGAGGGGCCGTGACGAGGGTTCCATGGCCCTGGATTAAAGCTCGTCATCCGGTCAGGGGGCATGGGTGTTTCCGGTTGGGACCGAGAGGGGGGCACCCCTTAGAGCGCGCGATATAAATTTGATCCCATGCTATTCGAAGTTGTGGCCTCCCCGTCTCAAAGTTTTTCTGGAACGTTGCCTAGGGTGATCCCTGGCAACGGGATGTGGAATGGGTGTGTACTGGTTAGATGTGTTTCTTCTAAAATATTGTAGACGGAACTAGTCCTTCGTGACTACTGAAATCCGTTGGCTGTGGTTAAAGAGTACAAACTATGCAGAGTCAAAACCATTCGAGTAACCGTATCTATGGTCAAGGACCGTGATCAACTTATCTATGTCAGTGTCAGTGTAAGTCCCAACGTCCGTTTCAGTATCAGTCTCAGTGACAATCTCTGGTGAATGAACATGAGTGTTAAACCCGACTGAATGTTATTCCTGTGGATGGACTAACCCGTTTATTATTATGTACTGAGTATTTCCTTGGAGTGATTTAAATTCATGGATTGATTGAATGCGAATGATGAAATATAAGCCCTTTATGTGATGTCGCTCAGACGTCCGACTGTGGCACTCTTGCTATTCACTTTTGATATAAGCCCTTTATGTGATGTCGCTCAGATGTCTGACTATGGAACTCTTGCTATTTACTTTTGATATAAGCCCTTCATGAGATGTCGCTCAGACGTCTGACTGTGGCACTCTTGTTATTTACTTTTGATATAAGCCCTTTAGGTGATGTCGCTCAGACGTTCGACTGTGGCATCCCTGTTATGTACTTTTACTATAAGCCCTTTTCAAGATGTCGCTTAAGACGTCCGACTGTGGCACGCACTGTCATTTACCATTCAATATAAGCCCTTTATGCGGTGTCGCCCTGACGCCTGACTGCGGCATGTTAATTCATTTTTACCTTTCGAGGCGTCGCTTCAGACACCCGATCGGTCTTCAGATATTTTAGGATTTCGGGAGGACTACAGCCTGACTTCCTTTTTATTTAATATGCAGTGCAAGTTTATTATCTGAGTGTGCATTGCTAAACTACTCATGTGCATCATGTTTGCATTTGTTATATCTTATGTCCGAACTATCTTGCGAGTACATTCAAAGTACTCAACTGGCTTGTTGATTTGGCCAGATATTGACGAAGGCGATCTTATGGATGAAGAGTACGATAGCGAGGTCCGACGCCTAGAGGAGTCCCAGTCAGTCCCGTGCGATCCTGGATTTGGTCACTTGTATCATATACGCTTCCGCTACCCGAATAAAATCATCGAGCCTCACTCCAACGCTTGATGAGTTGTAAGAGTAGGAGTCATGTCACCCACTTCACTGTGACATAACCACCACCACTTTTATTACGAGTCAGTAGTTATGCCACCATACCCTTGTGTCATATCCGCCTTTATGTATATTATCGGCATGTTGTAATAAATAGTTGAGCAATCTCAGATCAACCTTGTATAATATTTAGTACTTCTGGATTTCTGTATCAAGGATTTGTCTACCAGTAAGGAGGATTTTCCTATACTGGTGGGATAAAAGGGTCGGTTTCTCAATAAATGTTTTATTGGAAAACCGGTCGTGACACTTGTGGGGGAATCATTGCTTCCATCATCCTTTCCTCACATGGGACAATGCTCTAATAATGAAGATCATCACACTTCTATTTATTTACAACTCAAGAATTACAACTCAATACTTAGGACAAAATATGACTCTATGTGAATGCCTCCGGTGGTGTACCGGGATATGCAATGAATCAAGAGCGACATGTATGAAATAATTATAAAGGTGGCTTTGCCACAAATACGATGTCAACTACATGATCATGCAAAAGCAATATGACAATGATGGAGCGTGTCATAATAAACGGAATGGTGGAAAGTTGCATGGCAATATATCTCGGAATGGCTATGGAAATGCCATAATAGGTAGGTATGGTGGCTGTTTTGAGGAAGATATAAGGAGGTTTATGTGTGATAGAGCGTATTGTATCACGGGGTTTGGATGCACCGGCAAAGTTTGCAACAACTCTCAAGGTGAGAAAGGGCAATGAACGGTACCGTAGAGGCTAGGGAATTGCGGAAGGGTAAGAGTGCGTATAATCCATGGACTCACATTAGTCATAAAGAACTCATATACTTATTGCAAAAGTTTATTAGCCCTCGAAGCAAAGTAGTACTACGCATGCTCCTAGGGGAAGGGTTGGTAGGAGTTAACAATCGCGTGATCCCGACCTCCACTCATAAGGAAGGCAATCAAAGAACACCCCATGCTTCAAATATGTCACGTGCATGCTACCGGACTTGCCAACTTTAACACAAGTATTTCTCAATTTCGTAATTACCCAACTAGCATGACTCTAACATTACCACCTTTATATCTCAAAACAATTATGAAGTAACAAATTTATCATAGTGTTTCATGCAGTTTATATGATAGTTTTTATTATACCTATCTTGGATGCAAATCATTTTAAAACTAAAATTTTACCCAAAGAAAATACCATGCTATTCTAAAAGACTCTCAAAATAATATAAGTGAAGCATGAGAGATCAATAATTTCTACAAAATAAAACCACCGCCGTGCTCTAAAAAGATATAAGTGAAGTACTAGAGCAAAATTATCTAGCTCAAAAGATATAAGTGAAGCACATAGAGTATTCTAATAAATTCCGATTCATGTGTGTCTCTCCAAAAGGTGTGTACAGCAAGGATGATTGTGGTAAACTAAAAAGCAAAGCCTCAAATCATACAAGACGCTCCAAGCAAAACACATATCATGTGGTGAATAAAAATTACTGATGGACGAAGACGAAAGAGGGGATGCCTTCCGGGGCATCCCCAAGTTAGGCTTTTGGTTGTCCTTAAATTTTACCTTGGGTGCCTTGGGCATCCCCAAGCTTAGTCTCTTGCCACTCCTTACTCCATAATCCATAAAATCTTTACCCAAAACTTGAAAACTTCACAACACAAAACTCAATAGAAAATCTCATGAGCTCTGTTAGTGCAAGAAAACAAACCACCACTTTAAGGTATTCCAACTTCTCTATGGTTCATACCCCCCGATACTAGCCATAGATTCATCAAAATAAGCAAACAACACATGAAAAACAGAATTTATCAAAAACAGAACAGTCTGTATTAATCTGTAACTTTCGAATACTTCTGGAACTCCAAAACTTCTACCAAAATAGGAAGTCCTAAGAAATTTGTTTATTAATCTTATGAAAAAAGAATCAACTGAAAAGCACGTTTCTCTGATTTATTAAAATTATTCTCGCGCGTGCAAAAGTTTCTGTTTTTCAGCAAGATCAAATTAACTATCACCCAAGATGATCCTATAGGTTCTACTTGGCACAAACACTAATTAAAACATAAAACCACATCTAAACAGAAGCTAGATGAATTATTTATTACTAAACAGGAACAAAAAGCAAGGAACACAAATAAAATTGGGTTTCTTCCCAACAAGCGCTATTGTTTGACGCCCCTAGCTAGGCATAAAAGCGAGAATAGATCTAAGTATTGCCATCTTTGGTATTCAATTCATAGGTGGCTCTCATAATAGATTAATAAGGAAATTTGATTTTCTTCCTAGGAAAGTGTTCCATAACTTTCCTTAATGGAAATTGGAATCTAATATTTCCTTCTTTAATATCAATAATTGCACCAATCGTTCTAAGGAAAGGTCTACCAAGAATAATAGGACATGAAGGATTGCAATCTATATCAAGAACAATAAAATCTACAGGCACATAATTCCTATTTGCAACAATAAGAACATCATTAATCCTTCCCATTGGTTTCTCAATAGTGGAATCCGCAAGGTGCAAGTTCAAAGAGCAATCATCAATTTTACGGAAACCTAACACATCACACAAAGTTTTCGGAATCGTGGAAACAATCGCACCCAAATCACACAAAGCATAGCATTCATGATCTTTAGTTTAATTTTAATAATAGGTTACCACTCATCATAAATTTTTCTAGGGATACACTAGTAGAAAAAGGGTCAAATGTGAGACACATTAGTGCCGGTTGGATTTTGAGCTGGCATTAATGTGACCATTAGTGCCGGTTCCAACGGCTAGTCAGCCGATCTCATTAGTACCGGTTCGTGGCAAACTTTTAGCACCGGTTCGTGCCACGAACCGGTACTAAAGAGAGTGGTGGCAGGATGTTGTCAGTCTGGGGCCCCTCTAGCACCTTTAGTACCAGTTCGTGGCACGAACCGGTACTAAAGGTCATCGTACATAAACCCTTCGTCCACCCGAGCTCGCTCTGTTCTTCCCCTTTCCCCTCACTTCCTCTGTTCTTCCCCTCTCTTCCTCGAGCTTATCATAAATTTTGCACAAAATTTTTCAAGATTTGAAGGCCCCATTCCATTCAAATGATCACAAAGGTTAGCAACTTTGTCCTTTCATCTCTCATTGCTAGATTAGCTCTTGCAATGCTTTGTATAGTGATTATTTTGTGAGTTTAGTAATTTGGGAGGAATTATATGTGCTAGTATTTGATTTATATGCAATTTGAGGTCAAAAATAACACTTAGTTTCCATATGTAGGTGTGGTTTACTTAGCGCCTTCTAAATCTCCGTCGTAACCACCATCGATCGCCCGCACCGTCCCGACGCCGGCACCACCTTGTGGTGAGGCTCTTGTTCACGAATGTTTTACATTACCAAATTGATGTTTGTGTGATTTGGATATATAGTTACTCATATAATTATCTTACCCATACGTTGTTTGTTATACATAGTGCCATGGTTTTGATATCCGTCCCCGTCGGCCCTCGTCCTTGTTATGATTCGGATGTGGTAAATTCTCTTTTAAAACTAGTTGTTGCATTTCGTGTTTATGACAAATTATGCCCATCAGGTTGACATAGATATTTTTATCTAGGAGGTATGTGAACCGGAAATTCCAACCGACCCTATTGTCGAGAGGTTAAATTTAGTTGAAAGAGAAAACGAGTATTTGAAAGAAAAATTGAAAAGAATTGAGGGGGAGAAGATGGAATTGGAGTTGCGTGTTGCTGATGTCGTCGATGATCAGAAGATCAAGATGGAGAAAATGAGGTTGAAGATTAGAAAGATTAGAAAATATGCCATTGATAGTGTGGCTTGGTATCATTATTCTGTTGGATCAATTGTTACCTTAGTTGCGATCTTGATCGCATTTGTTGTTGCATTTAAATTCTTTAGCTAGAGAGTTATTAATATGTTGCATTTAATTAAGTGTTGTATATTAACTTTATGTATGAACTTGTATTAATTTGGTCTATTCGGTGTTGTGTAATGAAGATGAGCCGACAATGGATGTATGATGACCGATGCTCTCCCGAGTTCATTAATGGCGTGCATACTTTTCTACTTGCCGCTAAGGCAAACAAGCGAGCGGATGGTTTTATGCCTTGTCCATGTGCTGGCTGTAAGAATGGTCACAATTACTCTATGTCAAGAACCATTCACGTCCACCTATTTGAGTCCGGTTTCATGCCCCACTATAATGTTTGGACCAAGCACGGAGAAAGAGGGGTTATGATGGAAGACAATGAAGAAGAGGACGACAAGGGCTATCGTGGCCATGGGTTCCCTAAATATGATGATACAACAATGGGGGAAGAAGCTGAGCTGGCAATGCGGGAAGAAGCTGAAGAAGAGGCATCAGATGAGCCCGCTGATGATCTAGGTCGGGCCATTGCCGATGCAAAGAGAAACTGCGCAAGTGATTTGGAGAAGAAGAAGTTGCAGTGCATGTTAGAGGATCACAAGAAGTTGTTGTACCCGAATTGCGAAGCTGACAAAAAAAAGTTAGGCACCACACTGGAATTGCGGCAATGGAAGGCAGAGAATGGTGTATCTAACAAGGGATTTGGAAAGTTGCTGGTAATGATAAAGAATATGCTTCCAAAGGACAACGAATTGCTCGAGAGTACGTATGAAGCAAAGAAGGCTGTCTGCCCTCTAGGGTTAGAGGTGCAAAAGATAAATGCATGCCCTAATGACTGCATCCTCTACCGCGGTGTGTACGAGGATTTGAACGCTTGCCCGGTTTGCGGTGCATTGCGTTATAAGATGAGTCGCGATGACCCTGGTGATGTCGAGGGTGAGCGCCCCAGGAAGAAGATTCCTGCCAAGGTGATGTGGTATGCTCCTATAATACCACGGTTGAAACATTTGTTCCAAAACAAAGAGCATGCAAAGGCGATGCGGAGGCACGGAGAAGACCGTAAGAAAGGCAGAAAGTTGAGAGTACCCGCTGACGGTTCGCAGTGGAGAAAAATCGAGAGAAAGTACTGGGAGGAGTTTGCAGGTTACCCAAGGAACGTATGGTTTGGTCTAAGTGCAGATGGCATTAATCCTTTTGGGGAGCAGAGCAACAACCATAGCACCTGGCCTGTGACTCTATGTTTGTATAACCTTCCTCCTTGGTTGTGCATGAAGTGGAAGTTCATTATGATGCCAGTGCTCATCCAAGGCCCTAGGCAACCCGGCAACGACATTGATGTGTACCTAAGGCCATTAGTTGAAGAACTATTACAGCTGTGGAATGGAACAGGTGTACGTGCGTGGGATGAGCACGGACAAGAAGAATTTGACCTAAAGGCGTTGCTGTTCGTGACCATCAATGATTGGCCTGCTCTCAGTAACCTTTCAGGATAGACAAACAAGGGATACCGCGGATGCACACACTGTTTGGATGATACCGATAGTATATATTTGGATAGTTGTAGGAAGAATGTGGACCTGGGACATCGTCGATTTCTTCCGAGCAGGCATCCCGTAAGAAAGAAAGGCAAGCATTTAAAAGGTGAGGCGGATCACCGGACGAAGCCTCGCCACCGTACTGGTGCTTATGTACATGATATGGTCAAGGATTTGAAGGTAATCTTTGGAAAGGTTCCTGGTGGACAACCTGTTCCAAAGGACGCTGACGGACGCGCACCCATGTGGAAGAAGAAATCTATATTTTGGGACCTGCCATATTGGAAAGACCTAGAGGTCCGCTCCGCAATCGATGTGATGCACGTGATGAAGAATCTTTGCGTGACCCTGCTTGGATTTTTGGGCGTGTATGGGAAGACAAAAGATACACCAGAGGCACAGGAGGACCAGCAACGTATGCATGGAAAAGACATCATACATCAGGGTCAGGCCAGCTACGCTCTTACCAAATAAGAGAAGGAAATCTTCTTTGAATGCCTGCTCAGCATGAAGGTACCGTCTGGCTTCTCATCGAATATAAAGGGAATAATAAATATGGCAAAGAAAAAGTTCCAGAACCTAAAGTCTCATGACTGCCACGTGATTATGATGCAACTACTTCCGATTGCATTGAGGGGGCTTCTATCGGAAAACGTTCGATTAGCCATTGTGAAGCTATGTGCATTCCTCAATGCAATCTCTCAGAAGGTAATCGATCCAGAAATCGTCCCAAGGTTACAGAATGATTTGGTGCAATGTCTTGTCAGTTTCGAGTTGGTGTTCCCACCATCCTTGTTCAACATCATGACGCACGTCCTAGTTCACCTTTGCGAAGAGATTAACGTTTTGGGTCCTGTATTTCTACACAATATGTTCCCCTTTGAGAGGTTCATGGGAGTCTTGAAGAAATATGTTCATAATCGTGCTAGGCCAGAAGGAAGTATCTCGAAGGGCCATGAAAATGAGGAGGTCATTGTGTTTTGTATTGACTTTATTCCTGACCTTAAGCCGATTGGTGTTCCTGAATCGCGACATAAGGGCAGACTGGATGGAAAAGGCATGCTAGGAGGGCATCAAATAATATGTATGGACGGGCATTCTCTCACTGAAGCACACTACATAGTTCTACAGAATTCCGCCTTGGTGGCTCCGTATATGGAGGAACACAAGAATTTTCTACACTCCAAACACTCGGAGAAGTCTGACGACTGGATTACACGTGAACAAACGAGGACTTTGGCCGGTTGGTTGCAGAAACGTGCCATGCATGATGGCGATATTCAAAATGACCTGTACTTGCTATCCTAGATAAATGAGAATACATTTTACATGATCGCCCAAGATAAGAAGAGCACCAACCAAAACAGTGGTGTCCGCTTTGATGCAACAACCAACACGGGAAAGGAAAGATATTATGGTTACATAGAGGACATATGGTAACTTAACTATGGAGATGGTTTGAAGGTCCCTTTGTTTCGGTGCAAATGGGTCAATATGACACGAGGCGGGGTAACGGAAGACCCGCAGTACGGAATGACAATAGTGGATCTCAACAATCTTGTGTATGCAGACGAACCATTTGTCCTAGCCAATGATGTGGCACAGGTTTTTTATGTGAAAGACATGTCTACCAGGCCGAGAAAAAGAAAAGATAAGGAAGCGAATGGATCATACGACGGGCCAAAGCGCCACATAGTTCTTTCAGGGAAAAGAAACATCGTGGGAGTGGATGACTAAACATACATGTCAGAAGATTATGAAAAGTTTGATGAAATTGCTCCATTCACAGTGAATATTGACCTGAGCATCCAGTTAAATGATGAAGATTTTCCATGGATACGGTGCAAAGGGACACACGCGAAGAAAAAGTTTCACACCCAAAGATCTGGGATGTGATCGGCTTCACTATCATCCCTTTCTTCTGTGTTTCACACCCAGGAGGGAATCTCTGTAATAGTTAGGGTAGTTATGTGTTTTGGCATTTGAAACGCAAAGAAAGTTGGCATGGTATCATAATTTCACCCACATAGCATGTGCAAAAAAGTAGAGAGGGTTACGGCAAAAACTGGATGCACTTCGTGTACAAAATGGACAATCTCTTTCGAAGTATCAGGGTTTCGGACGAAAACTCATCTGTTACAAAGGCATTTCATTTTTAAAAATAACCTAAGCATTACCAAATTGAATATAATGATAAAACACACTAATATTAAACATAAGAAAAAAGAATCACTGAAAAATCTTTTTTCAAAGTTAAGTTATTCACAAACTAGTGATTCACACAAATTTCAAATAATTCAAAATATAAACTATTCAAATTTGAAAAATACCGGCACTAACAGAAAGTTTGTAACTTTTTGTACCTAAAGCAAAAATATTCACAAAGAAACTCTAAATACAGCAAAAAACAACTCAAAAATAAATAAAACAAAAATAAGTAAAGCAAAAAAAATAAGAAAAGAAAAAAGCCTGCCTACTGGGCCAAAGCGGCCTGCATACGACTAGAAACACAACCTTTTGTTGGGCCAGAATGCAGGCCCACAAAGGCCCAGCAGGCCCATAGGGCAGCACAGAACAGGTAGGCCCAGTAGGCCTACTTAAGAGAGGAGCTCGAGAGAGCTACCACACTGGGGCTTATAAACCAGTGCGGTAGCCCCTCGACTAGCGAGGTGGGACTAAACTTGCCACACCGCACTGCGCCAGCGCACCCCCTTTAGTACCGGGTGGTGGCTGCAACCGGTACTAAAGAGGGGGTCTTTAGTACCAGTTGGTGCCACGACCCGGTACTAAAGGGGGTGTGCTTCCCGCCGCTCGTCCTGACCAAAACAGACCTTTAGTATCGGTTGGTGGCTCCAACCGGTACTAAAGGTCCATCCTATATATACAACGGTTGAAAAAAATTCAGTTTCCCTTTCTGTTTCTTCTCTCCGTCGCACCGCATGCCCCAATCGACGCCGTCGCCGCCCCGGCCGTCCCCGCCCCTCGTCGCCGCCCCCGTCGACGTTGCCGCCCCGGCCGTCCCCGTCCCCATCGTCCCC
>NC_041385.1:30574884-30581812 GCF_002162155.2 Triticum dicoccoides | reverse complement strand
CCCCGTCGTCGCCGCCCCGCCCCGTCGTCACCGCCCCGTCCCGTCGCCCCGTTGTCGCCTCGCCAGTGAGCTCGCCCCGGGCGCCATGTCCACACACACACACACACTACACACACACATTAGTTTGTTTGTTATAAATTTTAGTTATAGAAAATCTTCTGTTTTTTAGTTATAGAAATATTAGAAATTATTTTGTTTTTTAGTTATAGAAATATTAGAAATGTTAGTTATATAGAAATGTTATATTTTTTTTCTGTTTTTTAGTTATAGAAATGTTAGCAATTTTTCTGTTTTTTAGTTATATAAATATTAGAAATGTTATAGAAATGTTAGTTATATAATCAGAAATGTTAGAAATTTTAGAATTAGTTTTACTTAGATTAATTAGATTAATGTCAAATTGTTAGAATTTCCATATATATAGAATTTCAGTTATCACAATCCAATTATTTAAAAAATGTTACTTTTTGCGGGCATATAGTATTTGTTCTCGACGATATGCCCGGCCCGCACCCTCGCCGTCGACCCGTTCGCGACGACATCCTGCTTCGGAGGACCCATGTCTGGGACTGGGCTCCGCCGGGCTGGCACTGGGAGGTGCTACCTGGAGCGGCGCGCCGCTTGGTGAGGAACCCGACCTCGGGTCCCGTCGTCGACCTTGATCTCCTTTGGTGGCGTTTGCGTGGGCCACATTCGGTGCAGAGGGAGCCGCCGCCGCCGGAGGTGGTGCGTCGCCGTGTCAGGGAGGAGGACGAGCTCGTCCATCGCTACATGGCTGCTATGGACGTCATGTTCTCCAATACTTGGCAGGTTCTTTGGGAAAATGACCGGAGATATGATCCTGTGATGGTTCCTTCTCTTTGGGTGTCCACCGCCCGCGCTCCAGGAACCGCAAGTGGCCTAGATTCTTCTGTAGTACTCGATCTTTATTAGGTACCTAGCCAGTGATGTATTCGATATATAATATTTGAGACGACGTATTCGAGATTATATATATTAAGACGATGATGTATTCGAGATTATATATTAATCGAGATGATGCATATTTTATGTACTATATATATGATTCGGTTTTTCCTTATTGATTGCATCCATGCATTGTAATTTGAATACTAAATTGTTTTATATTTCTTCTGTATTAGTTAAGTAAAAGCTATGGCGGACAATACCGGCAGAGAGAGGGAAGAGGAATTGTTCAACATCATACGCAGCTCTCACAGGCTAGATGATCTGAATGAAGCAGATGACGGCTCGCAATATCTGAACAATACCGGAGAGGGTGATGAAAAGATATTCGATCTCGACGACCGAGCTGATGAAGTCATGAACTATGATTATGATTATGATAACACAGACAATGTTTATGATGACACAGACAATGCTGATCTTCAAATAACAAAGACTACCGGCGAGGTATATTTATATAAGCAGGCATCATGGTGATCATCACATGTTTTTTTATTGAAGATATATTAACGAATCGATCTTTCTTCTTTCAGCCCTCCGGATCGAGCAAATCTGCTTCTACAGACAGCAGGACAAAGCGAGGCCCGGGCAGATTGTTCAAGGAGGGTGTAAAGTACAACATCGAATCCACCAAACCTAGTGGCGAACCCCTCAAGCCTAAGAACATTGCGAACAAGTGGACTCGTCAGTGCGGAGTTCTTGTGAAGGACAAACTCCCGATCTCCATTCAAGAATGGAAAGAGCCAAAGACTAAACGTCCAGGTGTTACTTGGGTCGACGATAGAGCCAAAAAAGTCCTTTGGGAATCTTTGATGGAACATTTCACCCTACCAGATATTTCACTGAAGCAGATGTGGAGAAAATCAAGGGCGCAACTCTTAAGAAGATGGCAATTGCATTCAACACCCACAAGAAAACTGTATGGGCCAACTACCTCGCTGCAGAAAGGAAGACTCCAGAATTCATGAGAACACTGGAGAAGCAAAGAGAACACTGGGCCGATTTCGTGAAACTCAAGGAATCAGAATTATCTAAGGAACGATCGATAAAAAACAAGGCCAATGCCACAAAAAAGACGCAGTTCCATAGGCTAGGTCCAGGTGGCTACGCGGTGGGAATGCCTAAGTGGGATAAGTTTAAGCAAGAGATGGAGGATGCAGGGGTCACTCCGGTTACTAGGAGCTGGCCCCCCAGGTGCAGAACTTGGTTCTATGCGCATGGGGGGTGTTGGACCCCAAGACAGGCTTGGTTTCGCAGAAGGCAAATCTAAAAGGAGCCGAACAAAAGATACTTGACGCAATAGAAGAAGCTCGAATGGGGGTGTTCACGCCCAACAGAGAGAACGACGAGCTTACGGGCGCCCTGGGAAATCCTGAACACCCGGGAAGAACACGAGGCAAGGGCGTTATTCCCTAGTATGAGGGCTTTTCAGAATGGAACATGGACTACAGGACCCGTGCAAGAAAGAATATGGAGGAGGAGAAGAAGAGGAAGCTGGAGGAACAGAGGAAGCAGGACGTAGAACGCCTTCAAGGCCTAGAAGCAAGGCACGCGGACTTGGCACTCAAATTCCAGCAGCAACGGCAGCAGATCGACTCACTTAGCCAGGAAAGGGGGTCTCAACAGCGGCAGCAGCAAGCGGATGATCGTCCAGCATTGGATATCACCGTCCCATCCCTACCGAGAAGCAGCGTTGGTTCTGCCCCGAGCGACACACTGCTGGATACATACCCTGTGGATGACATCATAGAGAACACTAACTGTGAGCTACACTCCAAAATGAAGAACATATCCATGAAGGTGGTGGACGGCGTTGCTTTTACAATTACCCCCGAAGCAACCTTCCATTGCATCCCGATTCCAGAGGGCTATGCTCGTCTCTTGGTTGATGAAGTGGTGGACCCATATTCAGGGCTACAGCTTGACATTCCTGGAGGTGAAGACGAACGCACACTGGGAGAGGCCAGACATCGTATCATCCTATGGAGAAAGGATTGCATCATCTTTCGAAGTCCACCGACACCGCACCGTCTGCCGACTCCTTCTCGAAGTCCGCCACCGAGTTAGCAGACTCCCGCTCCTCCTAGTCCACGAACGCGTGAGCCGACTCCTCCTCGAAGTCCGCCACCTCCTCCAAGTCCCCGAACATGTGAGCCGACTCCTCCTTGAAGTCCGCCACCTCCTCCAAGTCCTCAAAGTCCGGCACCGTGCTAGGCCACACCTCCTGCTTCAAGTCTGGCACAACGTCAGGCCACTTCTCCTGCTCCAACTCAGCCACGTCAGCCATCTCCGCCGTCTCAGCAATCGCAGAAGAGACACGCTAAAGCTATGGTGCGTTGCAGTACAAGTCGAGGTAGTTCAGGAAGTACAGGCGGAGACAAGCGATATAAATATGGTCCAAGCCTCGCTCCTCTTCCTTAGAGGCCTTACGACATGACCGAGGAGCAAAACACAGCCATAGTGCAGGCCCAAGTGGACGCCCATTTTGCACCGAAACCGGCACCGCCGCCAAGGGAGAAAGTGCCTGAGGAAAAGATTGACCACTTCATTCGTATGGCTAAAGCACCAGCTCCCAAGCCTGTTGACTCAGACTATGAGCGCCAAATCAGGAAGTCACATCAAGCACGACTACAGAAGGAAGCGAGCTCGAGCTCGAGCCAACAAGCAGCGGGCAAAAAATGCGGGAAAACTGTTCCCCGGCTGGGAGAACAGGCGACGCAATCGACCCCCCCGCTTGTTGTGCCAACAACATATGAGAGGAGGCCTTGCGCCCAATATTATTGTGGGCAAACCGTTAATGTTCCCCAGCTAGGCGATGTGGTAATAACGGAGGAGCATATAATGTAGGCTGAAATGCTCAAGATCTCTGTTGGACAACTCCTCGAAATTGAGCCCATGTCTCCGCTTAGAGAGGAGGAAATAAAACGGAAATATGTCCGGGGCCAACCTTTGGTCGAGCCAGACAAGGTCAAGAACCTCCCAACGAGAATGTATGAATTGCATCAATGGTACATGAACATTACCAAGATTTCCAATCGAGAGTCCCTCATGCTGAATGTCAAGAAGGAGCATTACTTCCATGAGAAAGCTCTATGCGTTGAGTATTCAGAACTATTTCAGTTATACAATCAAGACGCACTCGACAAATCTATCGTCAGTTGCTATTGTCTGTAAATGATTTCTTTATGTAATTTTTGATCAATCATTACATGTAATTATCCTCACTATATATTATTTTTTGTGGTATTATATGCAGGATGAAGATGTATGAAATGAAAAAATCTGGACGCTATGGCATTGGGTTCATTGAACCAAATACCATTAATGAGTACACATGGAATCTTCCAACTTCTCAAGCAAGTGTAGAGGAAAGTGATAACCCGCAAGTATACGGGATAGTTGTAGCCTCTTTCGATAAGTAAGAGTGTCGAACCCAACAAGGAGCTAAAGGTAGAACAAATACTCTCTCAAGTCCTATCGGCCACTGATACGACTCTACGCACGCTTGACGTTCGCTTTACCTAGAACAAGTACGAAACTAGAAGTACTTTGTAGGTGTGATAGGATAGGTTTGCAAGATAATAAAGAACACGTAAATAAAAAGTAGGGGCTGTTTAGATAAAGATGCAATAAAGTAAATATAGCGAGTGTGGAAAAGTGGTGGTAGGAGTTGTGAAAGTGTCCCTAAGTAATTGACTACTTTACTAGACCGATAATCACTATTGCAATCCTATTTGAGGGAGAGGCATAAGCTAACATACTTTCTCTACTTGGATGATATGCACTTATGATTGGAACTCTAGCAAGCATCCACAACTACTAAAGATTTTCATTAAGGTAAAACCCAACCATAGCATTAAAGCATCAAGTCCCCTTTATCCCATACGCAACAATCCCCTTACTCGGGTTTGTGTTTTAGTCACTCACGCAACCCACTATAAGCGAATCATGAACGCATTGCAACACCCTACAGCGGGAATCCCTCACGCTTGCGCGACACAGAGGGCACCATAGGACAACACCAATAATAAAACATGCAACTCAAACCAATCATAGCAATTCATCAATCACCGATATGACAATGAAAATCTACTCAGACATCATAGGATGGCAACACATCATTGGATAATAATATGAAGCATAAAGCACCATGTTCAAGTAGAGGGTACAACGGGTTGCGGGAGAGTGCACCACTGAATATAGATGGGGGAAGGTGATGGAGATGTTGGTGAAGATGGCGGAGGTGTTGGTGAAGATCGCGGTGATGATGATGGCCCCCGGCGGCATTCCTGCGCCACCGGAAGCAAGGGGGAGAGAGCCCCCCTTCTTCTTCTTCTTCCTTGACCTTCTCCCTAGATGGGAGAAGGGTTTCCCCTCTGGTCCTTGACTCCCATGGCTTGGGAGGGGCGAGAGCCCCTCCGAGATTGGATCTATCTCTTTGTTTCTGCGTTCTGGGATTCTGCCCTGGCACCGTTTCCTTTATATCTGGAGATCCGTAACTCCGATTGGATTGAAACCTTTGCCCAGATTGTTTTCCAAAAATTAGCTTTCTTGCGGCCAAAGAAGGGCATCAACCGCCTTACGGGTGGCCCACGAGATAGGGGGGCGAGCCCACCTAGAGTGGTGATATGGGTTTTCTGTGAAACAAAAAATATGCAACAGACAGGAACTGGCATTGGGCACTGGATCAATATGTTAGTCCCAAAAAATAGTATAAAAAGTTGCCAAAAGTATATAAAAGTTGTAGAATATTGGCATGGAACAATAAAAAAATATAGATACGACGGAGACGTATCAGAAAGCATGCTAGAGTTCTTGAAGAGCCTCAATACCAATGAAGATATACTACTTCCTTACAACTTCCTGTGAGTCACACTGCCTTGTAATACAAATTATGTTTTTGCTTACTAGCTAGCTAGATGTTAATAATTAAGTGTATACGGTTTATGATAGTTGATTAATTTTATGCACATGCCCGCTTAATTAAGACTTGCAAATGTGTGCGCATGCAGTTTCCACTGGATCTTGTTAGACATTAAAGTTGACAAAGCAACAGTTGAAGTACTGGACTCACTATTTAAAGAAGATAAAGACTACACCATCATGAAGGGGATAGTCAACAGGTAATTTCAATCATTATTAACTATATCTCGGCCTATTATTAGTTCGTCATTTCCTAATATGAACTATTTAATAACCCCTTTGTTAATTTTCTTTGCCGGCAGGCAGGGCTTGGGCAAAGTTCATCAAGGTGACTCCGGGCAAATGGCCATAAAAGTTGTTTTGGCATCGACCAAAGGTAAGTAATTAAGTAGTACTAGCTAGCTACCATATCTTTAAATCTTGTTTCAATACCATTAATTAATTATCATGCTTGATTAATCATTATCTGATTCAATTCCATTCTCGTAAAGACCCTGAAGCAGGCGTCGGGGAATGATCAGTGTGCATTCTATGTTTGCGAGAACATTCGCATGATGGCGTCCGAAAGGAGTAGATCTCAAAGACAGGATTGGGTACGTTTGTCAGAACACTATTCACACCATTATCGATATCTTGTCACACAACTAATACACATGCATATTGATCTCCATCTTAACAGTTCAGAGAGGTGCGGGATAAGCTCCTACCAGCGGACCGCATACTAGCACTTCACGAGAAAATAGCCGGATTTTTGCTCGACCAGGTCATAGATCCCAAAGGAGAATACTATTACCCGCTACCGCCCCCATGAACCTCTTGTCATCGTGCTCCGAAGGCACCAAGGCAACATGTAGGAGAAATTGTATATGTATATACATGTGTATGTGTGAATAATTAATGGTGTTGGTTGTGAGACATTCAATGATATATATTTTATATATATGTGGTTCTACGTACGAGAAAATCTATTTATATATATGCATAACGTGTACAATTTGTAGTATCGTGAAATACCAGCAAACAAAAAGAATTAAGTGGA
>NC_041385.1:30521822-30574776 GCF_002162155.2 Triticum dicoccoides | reverse complement strand
CCAAACATCTAGTACCGGTTGGTGTTACCAACCGGTACTAATGTCCTACACGCACCCGGGCCTGGCTCGTGCCACGTGGTGACACTTTAGCACCGGTTCGTGACGAACCGGTACTAAAGGGGGGGACCTTTAGGCCTCACTCTTTAGTGCCGGTTGCCAAACCGGCACTAAAGGCCGCTACGAACCGGCACTAAAGGCCGTTACGAACCGGCACTAAAGGCCGGTTCTGCACTATATAGAAACTTCTAATTCAAGTTTTTCTTCATAAGATTGCATTAAAGCATCAATGATATGTTTAGTAAAAGCTTTATTTGACTGTAAGCATGAGGAGAATTTAACACGGATTGCAACAAGGAAATACAATCTATTAAAGAACAATTATCATAATTAAATTCCTTGAAATCCGAAATAGTGGGTTCATTACTATGTAAAGTTTTGACCTCTTCAATCCCACTTTTACCAATTTTTGCATCAAGATCTAAAAACTCCGAATCATTGGGACGCCTTTTAACTGAAGTTGACTCATCCCCAGTCCCATCATTATCAAGATTCATATTGCAAAACAAATATTTAATAGGGGACACATCAATCACTTTTAGATCTTCATCCCTATTATCATGAAAACTAGAAGAACACGCTTTCACAAAGCAATCCTTTTTAGGACGCATCCTAGCGGTTCTTTCTTTGCACTCATCAATGGATATTCTCATGTCTTTGAGAGACTCATTCATATCATGCTTAGGTGGAATAGATCTAAGGTTCAAAGAATCAACATCAAGAGAAATTCTATCCACGTTCCTAGCCAACTCATCAATCTTAGGCAATTTTTCTCAAGCAAAGCATTGAAATTCTTTTGGGAAATCATAAATTCTTTAACACTAATCTCAAAATCGAAGGGCAACTTACTAAAATTTCCATAAGAGTTGTTGTAGGAATTACCATAATTATTAGAGGAATTACTAGGAAACGACCTAGGATTAAAGTTTCCTCTATACGCATTATTACCAAAATTGTTCCTACCAACAAAATTCACATCCATAGATTCATTATTATTCTCAATCAAAGTAGACAAAGGCATATCATTAGGATCAATAGGAGCACTCTTATTAGCAAACAATTTCATAAGTTCATCCATCTTTCCACTCAAAACATTAATCTCTTCTATCGCATGAACCTTTTTACTAGTAGATATTTCGTTGTGCCATTGAGAATAATTAACCATAATATTATATAGGAGTTTAGTAGCTTCTCCTAAAGTGATTTTCGTAAAAGTTCCTCCCACAGCCGAATCTAAAAGATTTCTAGAAGCAAAATTCAATCCGGCATAAATTTTTTGTATGATCATCCATAAATTTAATCCATGTGTAGGGAAATTGCGAATCATTAATTTCATCCTCTCCCAAGATTGTGCAACATGCTCATGATCAAGTTGCTTAAAATTCATAATATCATTTCTAAGAGAGATGATCTTAGCAGGAGGAAAATACTTAGAGATAAAACCATCTTTGCACTTATTCCATGAATAAATACTATTTTTAGGCAAAGATGAAAACCAAGTTTTAGCATGCTCTCTAAGCAAAAAACGGAAATAGCTTCAATTTAACAATATCATTATCCACGTCTTTCTTCTTTTGCATATCACACAAATCAACAAAGTTGTTTAGATGAGTAGCGACATCTTCACTAGGAAGGCCAGAGAATTGATCTTTCATGACAAGATTCAACAAAGCAGCATTAATTTCACAAGATTCAGCATCGGTAAGAGGAGCAATCAGAGTGCTAAGAAAATCATTATTGTTGGTATTGGAAAAATTACACAATTTAGTATTATCTTGAGCCATCGTGACAAATAATCCAACACACAAGCACACAAGAGGCAAGCAAAAAAGAGGCGAACGGGAAAAATAGGGCGAATAAAACGGCAAGGGTGAAGTGGGGGAGAGGAAAATGAGAGGCAAATGGCAAATAATGTAATGCGAGCGATAAGAGTTTGTGGTGGGTACTTGGTATGTAGGGGTGGATTAACGAGCTGCTCGGCTCGTTAAGCTCGTGCTCGTTAAGTCTCGGCTCGTTAAGCTCATTAAGATTAACGAGCAGAAACTCTTGCTCAGCTCGGTTCGTTTGAAACTCGTTAAGCTCGTGAGCGCTCGAGAGCGCTTGTTAACAGATTATAATGTGTTATGGTCTACATGATGAGTGCATAGTTGTCGTTTTTAAGATGAAATATGGTGTCTACGAAAGAAATACACTTGTTTGTTGCTTCCTACGTCGATTAGATTGATTAGATGAGCTGAGGTGCTACAAAAAGTTTGCCACGTAAGATGAAAATATGTGTAGCATTGATACTAACGAGCTTAACGAGCAACTCATGAAACTCATTAGCTTGCTCGTTAAGCTTGTTAAGTTTAATGAGCTGAAATCAATGATTGGCTCTGTTCATTAAGAAACGATCTACGATCTTAACGAGCCGAACTATCGAACGCTCATTAAGCTTGCGAGCTACGAGCTTTTGGTCCAGCCCTATTGGTATGTCTTGACCTGTGCGTAGACCTCCCTGGCAACGGCGCCAGAAATCCTTCTTGCTACCTCTTGAGCATGCGTTGGTTTCCCTTGAAGTGGAAAGGGTGATGTAGCAAAGTAGCATAAGTATTTCCCTCAGTTTTTGAGAACCAAGGTATCAATCCAGTAGGAGGCTACACGCAAATCCCTCGTACCTGCACAAATAAATAAGAACCTTGCAACCAACACGATAAAGGGGTTGTCAATCCCTTCACGACCACTTGCAAAAGTGAGATCTGATAGAGATAATAAGATAAATATTTTTTGGTATTTTTATGATATAGATTGGAAAGTAAAGATTGCAAAATAAAATAGATCGGAAACTTATATGATAGAAAATAGACCCGGGGGGCATAGGTTTCACTAGTGGCTTCTCTCAAGATAGCATAAGTATTACAGTGGGTGAAAAAATTACTGTCAAGCAATTGATAGAAAAGTGCATAGTTATGAGAATATCTAGGCATGATCATGTATATAGGCATCCACACATCGACCGCTATCCAGCATGCATGTAGAGTATTAAGTTCATAAGAACAGAGTAACACATTAGGCAAGATGACATGATGTAGAGGGATAAACTCAAGCAATATGATATAAACCCCATCTTTTTATCCTCGATGGAAACAATACAATACGTGCCTTGCTGCCCCTGCTTTTACTGGGAAAGGACACCACAAGATTGAACCCAAAGCTAAGCACTTCTCCCATTGCAAGAAAGATCAATCTAGTAGGCCAAACCAAACCGATAATTCGAAGAGACTTGCAAAGATAACAAATCATACATAAAATAATTCAGAGGAGATTCAAATATTGTTCATAGATAATCTTGATCATAAACCCACAATTCATCGGATCTCGACAAACACACCGCAAAAAGAATTACATCGAATAGATCTCCAAGAAGATCGAGGAGAACTTTGCATTGAGATCCAAAAAGAGAGAAGAAGCCATCTAGCTAATAACTATATGGACCTGAAGGTCTGTGGTAAACTACTCACACTTCATCGGAGAGGCTATGGTGTTGATGTAGAAGCCCTCTGTGATCGATTCCCCCTCCAGCGGAGCACCGAAAAAGGCCCCAAGATGGGATCTCACGGTTACAGAAGGTTGCAGCGGTGGAAATAGGGTTTTGTGGTGCTCTCTGATGTTTTCAGGGTATATTAGTATATATAGGCGAAGGAAGTCGGTCAGGGGAGCCACAAGGGGCCCACGAGGGTGGGGGCGCGCCTCCCTGCCTCGTGGCCGCCTTGTTTCTTTCTTGACATCCACTCGAAGTCTCCTGGATTGCGTTTGTTCCAAAAATAACTCTCCCGAAGGTTTCATTCCATTTGGACTCCGTTTGATATTCATTTTCTGCGAAACACTGAAATAGGCAAAAAACACAGCAATTTGGGGCTGGGCCTCCAGTTAATAGGTTAGTCCCAAAAATAATATAAAAGTGCATAGTAAAGCCCATTAAACATCCAAAACGGATAATATAATAGCATGGAACAATCAAAAATTACAGATACATTGGAGACGTATCAGGGATCCCGGGGGAGCTCCGGTGAGCGGCGGCGGAGCGGCGGAGCTCGGCCATGGGTGCGGGGGCGCGGAGCGACGGGCGCGCGGGGTGGCGCGGTGCGAGCTCGCGGCGGCGGGGCAGACGGGCCGCGCGGGCCCGCTGCGGGCTTCGGTGAGCCGCAGAGGTGGGAGGCGCGGGGGGGGACAGGTGGCGCACCTGGATTGGCTGCAGGTGGCGGCGGACATGTCCGTCGGCGGGGGCGGACACGTCCGGCGGCGGGAGGAGGAAGAAGGCTAGGGTTTGCCTTAAATTTTGGGGGAGAGGGGTTTATATAGATAGAGGGAGCTAGGAGAGTCCAAATAAGGTGCGATTTTCGCCCACACGATCGTGATCCAACGACGAAGGTCATGGAGGGGGTTTAGATGGGCTAGGTGGGCTGTATAGAGGGGTGTTGGGCTGCAAGAGAAAAGGGGTCCATCGGTTAACGCGGTTAACCGTTGGGGCATCAAACGGCCTTCAAATGGGACGAAATTTGACAGGTGGTCTACCGGTGATATACCAAGACCACTCGGCAACTCTCGACCCATTCTGAGAACGTTTTTATATGGCTCACAAAACAAGATCTAAGAGGTGCAACGGGCGCGTACGAGTGTGTCAGGGCTCAGTACGGACAATGGAGAGAACCGGTAGGACCCGAACGGATGCAAGTTTTGAAAAAGATGCAGATGAATGTACATTATGACATAGCAAAGTGCAACACGCAAGCGAATGACATGGCAACGACGGCGAATAACTGGCAGACACCTGGCGCATCGGACTCGGGGCGTTACACGGGTGCTCCGAGGGAAGCACAACCCACCAGGGCGCGCCTGGAGGCCCAGGCGCGCCCCGGTGGGTTGTGCCCACCTCGAGTGCCCCCTAAACCGCCTCTTTGCTCTATAAATACCCCAATATTCCAGAAACCCTAGGGGAGTCGACGAAAATCAATTCTAGCCACCGCAGAGTCTAGAAACACAAGATCCAATCTAGACACCATCTTGGAGGGGTGCATCATGTCCATTGGTGCCTCTCCGATGATGCGTGAGTAGTTCTTTGTAGACCTACAGGTTTGTAGTTAGTAGCTAGATGGCTTCCTCTCTCTCTCTCTCTCTCTCTCTCTCTTGATTATCAACACAATGGTCTCTTGGAGATCCATATGATGTAAGTCTTTTTGCGATGTGTTTGTTGGGATCCAGTGTGTAACAACCTGGATTTTGGCCCTTTTCTTTTTCTTTTGATTTATTTGGTTTTTGCTCTGTTTTTCTTTTTGGAGTGGTTTTGTGGCCTTGTCACCTGGGAAATCATCCTCATTCCTCCTCCCAAGTGGCTCATCATTCTCAAAACCTTGCCAAAGATCATGTCACTTCACTCCTTGACCAAACCCTAAACTCTTTTTCTAGGGAACATTCCTTTTTCATTAAAGGAATAACCCTATCTGCCCTAGGTTGTGAAGCAACCTACATTTCTGTCCATCCAAAAATCCCCAAATAATTCTCATAATTACTTTGGATCATATATAGCTCAAATATTCCCAAACATTTCTTTGTTCTTCAAAAAAAATCCCCAATATTCCTTTTTCTATTCTGCCCTGAATGGCACTTTGTGAAGGAAGTGTCCTTTATATTTCTCCTAGTGTCTCCCAACCTTTTGGGCATGTTTATATGCCCAAATAATTGCCCCATGCACAATTTCAAATTTATTTACCTAGCCAATCTTCCTCAGTGAATTTTCAAAGTTTCTATCATACAGAAGGCTTTGTGAAGGAAGTACTAGCTAGGAGTATCCAAATGAGTTGAACTTTTGCACACTCCTTAATGTGCTCATATTAACCCTTCCACCCATTTGCAGCCCTATCCAATCATCTATGCGAGCATAGGAGCAAATCTTTGATTCTGGCAATATTTTCAGGTTGTGAAGCAAGTGTATTTTATATTGCTTCAAAAATCCTGATAAATTACCAGATCATTCACTACAAGAAAAGACACATCCGTGACATTTTGGGCCGAACGAAATTTTTTTCGGTCATACATATGACACTTCTATGATGATAATTGTGACAAAACCCGGTATCATCATAGATGTGGTGGGCTCCTACTTCTATGACAAAAAATCATGACAGAAAATGGGCTTTTCGTCCTGGGCAGGCCGGAGACGCAGCTGCATGACATTCTTTGGGCCGTCCATGACGGAAAAAACATGGTAGAAGTGAGGGGAGAAAATTTCGGGGAGTTGCCGGTTACGGCGGGAGGCCGGCCCATTATGGCACACAAAAATCTTGTGGGCCTTTACCTGGGCCGGCCTTTTATGGCCCGCGAAATCTTGTGGGCCATTAGTTGGGCCGGCCCCTTTAAACTTGATTGGCCGTGCCACATGTCGACGTATCATAGGCGCCTTCTGTCCAATGAGTGGATGACATCTGTCCCAACAATGAGCCAACATGTGTTTCCTCCAGCCAATGATGATTTTACACGTGGAAAATCCCCATTGGTCGGGGCTGTTAACGGGTTATCGGAACCAAAACCTGACCTGATAGCTTAACGGTGTTCCGTTACGGTGGATGCCACGTGTCGATCACCCTTGACGAAAGCACTTCTGTGACGCGCGATTTATCATCATGGAAGTGGACACTTCCGTGATGATAATTTTGGCAATGTCATCGAACACTTCTACGACAGCACAGGTATGACTATCTTGATTCTGTCATAAATTTGTCATGGATGTACATGTATGACAAAAAACACGACCTGCTGTGACAAACACGTATCATCACGGAAGTGTATTTTTTTTGTAGTGATTCTTATACCCATAAAATCTCCCTACACCCAATTTGGCATCATTTCATTGAGCCATTTGATCACCAAAAGTATTCTAAGTTTTTGGACAGAAATGATGCTTGTGAAGCAAGTGCTATTTTGGTTTGTCCATTTGGCATGAGCTTTTTACAGCATCATCATATGTCCAAATAATCAAGCTTTACCCAATATTAGTCCAAGTTGATACTCATTGTGAGAGCATCATCATGATCTTCATTTCTGACCAGATTATGTGGTTGTTAAGCAACTACATTAAATCTTTATCCGAATCTTCTCAAAATAACCAGGATGAATGACCTTCTTTACCTCAACCTCGCAGACAACTCCATTGCTCCCAAAACCCTTCTTGTTGATCACGAGTGCTCACCCAAGTTTACTGCAGTAAACTTCAGAGGTGCTTACCATTTAACCGTAGCAATTTTAACCAAACTACCAATACAGTTGAGACCTACCCAGGAAGGACTCCACCCCAGACATTGTTTGGCATCGCTTGTGGCACTGTGTGCACTAGTGCACGCGGTGACCATCGTCCTGGCGTGCAGTAAACGCGCTCTGGATCGTCCCCGGCGCTGTGCTCATCCGTTCCTCCTCGTCTCGACTCACCAGCATGTCCAGTGGCCTCCTCGTGATCAACTGTGTCGCCCTGAGCCCTTGCCCCCCTGTCCGCTTGCTCACCGACGCTCGCTGCCGCGTGACCACAGGCGAACAGTGGCGTTTTGGATCTGTTCGTCGCCGTCGTCATCCTTCCTGCGCCCCCTTGGCCTCCTCTGCCACGTCAGAGCCTCCACTGTGCCTCCCTTGTCGCCTGCCCCCGAGATCATGCGCGCGCGCACGCGTTCGCGGCGCCAGCCACACGTCCGCGGCGACGACAACGCGACACCTCGCCCTGCGGCTATATAAGCCCACCCCGAGGCCTCTTGACCTCACCATTGGCCTCCCCGCACTCCTTTAGCCCCTGCCCAGCCTCTATCCTGAGATCGAGGGGCTCTTTGTGCTCGACATCGCCGTCATGGCCGTCGCGGCCTCTCTCCTAAATTAGCTCGAGTCCGAGCTCGTTCCTCTCCCCCTCCACCACTCCGGCTACCATCCCCAGGCCCTCTCCCCCTCACCGGAGCTCCATTTGCCACGAGCCCCAACTCCACCTGAAGCACTCCTCCGCCATGTCTCAGGCCCCACCTCTCCCGGTGATCCCCAGCAGCCGTGACCTATCTGAATGGATCCGCCTAGTCGCGCTGATCATGCCGGTAGGTCGCACACCGCGGGAGGTGGCCGGAGGTGCCGGCAAGCCTCGTCAGAGCTCGCCCCATCCTCTGCTCCGTCAGGCGAGCGCGAGAAGAAGAGGAAGATGGCGCCCCTCCCTGCCAGCTGGCCGCGGGCCCCGCTCGTCAGCCGCACAGCGCGTTGACCCCGCGGGTCCAGCGTGGATAAGTGGCGGGCTGCACCCGCGTGGGACCCACATGGCAGCGTTGACCAGCCCCGGCCCCGCCTCGCCACGTCAGATAAGTGGAGACGCATTTTGGGTGTGCGTTTTCATTTGCCGAAAGCGTATTTCCAATTTTACGCTACTGTCTTATCCACTCAGGGACTTATTTGTGGGTAAATTTTTACAGATAGGTCCCTAGCAGTCAAACCCCCATAACTTTTTAACCGTAGCTCCAAATGAGGTGAATCCAAAGCCTACTTCTTCATTTCGTCGAGCCCTTTCTGTTGATGTCACTTTCATTATGTTTTGGCATATTGAAAAATGGCCATTTTGCCCCTATCCTTAAACAGCCCCCTCCGAGAGAGAATGATTTCCAACGATTCTTTCTTCGACCTTCTCGCACTTTCACACGGTGATTTCTTCCACCGCAGCCAAGCCACACTCTCCATTTTCATCACTGTAATGCAGTGACATGGTTTAAATTATTTGAACTTGCCTAAAATGTTGTTTTAGCTACTTCTGATCTGTGCATGGCATTTTCTCGGAGTATTATTTTGATCTTGCTATTGCCATGCTATTGTTTGGATTACTAGGAGTTATGTTTGTAGTTGATGAGTATCATGTTGCCATTGGAGTGTTAGTGGCTGATATTATGGTTGTTTCAGGATGATATCTATTAGTATATTTTTGGAGTATTACTTCGGATATCATGCTACCTTTGGATTATAGTGGTTAGTATGATTATTTTCTTGATGCTAGTTGATGTTCTGTTGCTTGGAATATTATTTTCGGAGATGACGGTTACATGTGGATCTTAGCTGGCTAGTTTTATTCTTGTTATTGGAGTAGTATGGTTATTGTTTCGGATTCATCATGATAGTAGTGTTATGCTATCCTCGGAGTATTTTGGTATGATGATATTATGATTTGATTATTTGTTGGATATTGCTATGACTTGGATTATAGTTTGATAGTTTATATCGGAGTATCAGTTATCACAGTTATATTTTGGGGATAAACTCCGTCATTAAGTTGGTCAGGTGCCGCCGAACCGGGCTTTTTCCAGTGCAACCACATTTGCCGGTATGGGACGGCCCTCGTGCGGTCTATTGTCGTGCCTCTCGCCAGTGCCGCCAACTAGGGCAGGTTATGGGCGCGCACTACCCTCATCAGGTAGGCGGACATAAGCCTTGTGTGCCAGGTTTTGATTTTGAGCTTAGGTCCTAGTTTGGGATCGTTTATGTTTGGCCACGACGGTGGTCGTTGGTGTATTTGGTAGACATCGGGGCCACCCATGACTAGCCCAGTGGGGAGTGAGTCGGAGTGCCCGGGAGAGTGTCATGGCAGTAGATCGGTTTTGTCGGAACACAGTTGGTCCACCAGAATGGGAGTGCGAGGCCATGGGTTCCGTGGTGTGGGTACAGTGCGCTACCTCTGCAGAGTGTGTTTGTTTAATCTATCGATAGCCGCATCCTCGGTAATGAGCATGGGTTCGTACTAGGTCACACCATTTGATCAACACTCACATGATAGAATGACTTATAGGTGATTTATATGTGGGTATTTGACCAAGTGTTGGTCATGTAGTGATCGCCGTAAGGATCACAGTTTGAGACCAAGAGTTGGTCGTGGTTGTGATCGCCGTAAGGATCACGGGCCAAATATTGGTCGTGGTTGTGATCGCCGTAAGTATCACGGGCCAAATATTGGTCGTGGTTGTGATCACCGTAAGGATCACGGGCCAAATATTGGTCGTGGTTGTGATCGCCGCAAGGATCATGGTTTGAGGCCAAATATTGGTCGTGGTAGTGATTGCCGTAAGGATCACAGTTCAAGACCAAGTGTTGGTCATGGTAGTGATGGAGTAGTTTCATATCATGCTTAGTAGTTGCTGTTGTATCATGGTAGCTGTTAATTTAATTAACCTGCTTAGTGCTATGTTGTTGTCTTGCCTTGATGTTTTTTTGTTGTTGTGAGCTTGCAAGTAAATTCCATGTATTCACCTGGCGTGTCATTCCCGATTGTAGGTGATGCAGTGATTGCTTGATTGCTTGTCATGGTTTCTGTTCGTGCGAGCTAGATCGTGTCCCAGCCAGAGTCCCTGCGGAGTGGAGTTCACTACCCTCGTCGTTGTTCCACTGCTAGAAGATTTCCGCTGCTTCGAGTTGTTCCGCTGCTAGCATAGAGCAAGTGTAGTATCGCAGGCATAGTGTCGCCATGCTGATGTGCTTCTTTGTAACATCAGACCTTTGTATTTATTCTTGTAATAAGAGCAGATTTTTTCTATGTCAAGCAGTGTCGTATTCCAGAGACTTCTCCTCGACCTCTGGGCTGGAATACGGGGCGTTCCGATTTCTCTGAGCCGGGGTGCCACAGGCTTGGTATCAGAGCAGGTCTGGCTGTAGGACGCCCAAGTCAGCGCGAGCGGTAGAAACCGGTAGAAATCGGTAGTATAGAGTCTGGCCTAATAATTGCATTTGGTTGTTGTATTTGTTTGTTGCATAGCATGGATATAGCCTTAGTATTTATGTTAACGGTTTATCTGGTGAGTGTAGCTGGCATCGGTTCGGATCCGCTACAGCTCAACCTTCACTACAAGAAATATGTCAACTAGTGACGTTCTGTCAGCGACCCTAGAAGAATTGGTCATAGATCTATGACCATTTCAGACCAATTGGTCAAAAGCTGTTTGGGGGGCTCCAAACCCTAAACTATAACGATCATTTTGGTCAGAAAGGTCGTAATTTCCTTACACGAAATGGTCATAAACCAGATAGCACTAGTCCGCTGCCTTATTTCTAGCTGATCATGACCAATATACATGGTCATAACCTTGTAAATTGTGGTGGGTTGTTATGACTACGCGCCACCTCATCAGTTTTGCCTATGTGTCATGTCCATGTGGCAGTTTTTCCCCTAGGTTGTGAAGCAACCTATATTTCTGTCATTCCCAAAATTCCCAAAAAAATCTAATAAATTCTTTGGGTCATATCTTCATCAAATATGTAAAAAAACCTTCCTTGCCTAGTTCAAAAATAATTCAAAAATATTCATTTTCCTATTCTGTTCAGAAAAACACTTTGTGAAGGAAGTACCACTTTGGCATGTCCAAATGGTATCCATTTTCTACAGTGCTTTCCTATGCCCAAATAATCATCCTCCACCAAATGCCAGCTCAATCCATTCATTGTTCTGAGCCCAGCTTCAACATTCGTATTTATGTCCAGTGTTGTACTTTGCAAAGCAAGTATCACCTAGGCTTCTTCTTTTGAGCTGAAAATTTGTGAAGATGGTCTTCTTAGTAACTGGTCATGCTCAGCCAAAACTCACGCCCATTAGCCATGTGCATTTCCCGTACCGCTAATCAAACACTTGGCTGCTTATTCATGTTTGAGCACCGATCGGTCTCCTCGTGAAAATCTTATGTTGTGATTTTCTTCCTAGCACCTACCTGGGGAGTGCCCAACCCGCTAGACATGCCTAGGCCGTCCAGAACACATGGAAACGCCACGGTCACGCGGTGACCACGCGGCGGGCATGCGAGTTTACGCGCTCTAGAGTTGGGGCCCTCGGCCATCGTCCAAACCTCGATGTATCGCCACCAAACCATGTATTTATGATTAAATAGGTACATATGTAACTAGAAATGATTTTTGGAAAAAATAAATAGCAAACTATGAGGCAGCTGCAGTTCAAATTTGACCCGCTTCCTACTGAATCGGCGGGAATTTGTCTTTTTCACCAGAGGTGGATCAAAACTTTTGACACCCAACCATTTTGTCAATTGTGCATTAAATATGGCCTAGTATTTTATAAAATTGATTTGGTCCAATTTTGCAACAAATATATGGTAGGTCCTTCACAAAAAAAACTCATTTCAGACACTCGGGAAATGGAAAATGAATTTTCCGTGCAAAGAAAATGAAAACTCCCATAGGCAACATTATTTGGAATTCCAAGATGTCCCCTTGTGCACAATATGAGATCATTTGAACAAACTATGCCATGAATGTGGCCATAAGATTGATCATTTGGCTTGAAAGCCATGAATCTTCACGCATGATAGCTCATTTCTGAGAACACTTTTTTAAAATAATTTCCGTATTACAAGTTTATTATTTTTCCTGGAAACTTGGTCACATATAATGACATAATGCGAAGGTTTTCTAATTTTTTGATTTTTTTTGAATTTTTTATGCTCGTTTCAAAATGCGGTCAAAACGGCGGGCTTGACCGTTCCTAGCTAATGGTTGAATCTTGGAAAACTTTTGATGTTTCTCAGATTAAATAGATACTTATGTACCTAGAAATGATTTTTGGAAAAAATAAAGATCAAACTATGAGGCAGCTGCAGTTCAAATTTGACCCGCTTCCTACTAAATCGGTGGAAATTTGTCTTATTCAACAGAGGTGGATAAAAACTTTTGACACCCAACCATTTTGTTAATTGTGCATTAAAAGTGGCCTAGTATTTTAGAAAATTTATTAGGTCCAATTTTGCAACAAATAGATGGTAGGTCCTTCACAAAAAAAACTCATTTCGGGCACTCAGAAAATGGAAAATGAATTTTCCGTGTAAAGAAAATGAAAACTCCCTTAGGCAACATTGTTTGGAATTCTAATATGCATCCTTGTGCATAATATGAGATCATCTGAACAAACTATGCCATGAATGTGGCCATAAGATTGATCATTTGGCTTGAAAGCTCTGAATCTTCACGCATGATAGCTCATTTCTAAGAACACTTTTAAAATTTTTTGCCATATTACAAGTTTATTATTTTTCCTGGAAACTTGGTCACATATAATGACACAATGCGAAGGTTTTCCAAATTTTTTGACTTTTTTTGAATTTTTTATGCCCGTTTCAAAATGCGGTCAAAAACGGCGGGCTTGACCGTTCCTAGCTAGTTGTTGAATCTTCGAATTTTTTTGGAGTTTCTCTGATTAAATAGATACTTTTGTACCTAGAAATGATTTTTGGAAAAAATAAAGAGCAAACTATGAGGCAGACGCAGTTCAAATTTGACCCGCTTCCAACTAAAACGGTGGAAATTTGTCTTTTTCACCAGAGGTGGATCAAAACTTTTTACACCCGACAATTTGGTCAATTGTTCATTAAATATGGCCTAGTATTTTAGAAAAATGATTTGGTCCAATTTTGCAACAATTATTTGGTAGGTTCTTCACAAAAAACCCTCATTTGGGGCACTCAAAAAATGGAAAATGAATTTTCCATGCAAAGAAAATGACAATTTCCTTAGTCAACATTGTTTGCCATTCCAATATGCACCCTTGTGCACAATATGAGATCATTTGAATAAACTATGCCATGAATGTGGCCATAAGATTGATCATTTGACTTGAAAGCCATTGATCTCCACACATGATAGCTCGTTTCTGAGAACACTTTTTTAAAAGAATTGTCGTATTGTAAGTTTATTATTTTTCCTCGTAACTTGGTCACATATAATGACACAATGCGAAGGTTTTCCAATTTTTTGATTTTTTTTGGAATTTTTATGCCCGTTTCAACATGCGGTCAAAACGACGGGCTTGTCCGTTCCTAGCTAGTGGTTGAATCTTGGAAAAGTTTTGGTGTTTCTCTGATTAAATAGATACTTATGTACCTTGAAATGATTTTTGGAAAAAATCAAGAGCAAACTACGAGGTAGCTACAGTTAAAATTTGACCCGCTTCCTGCTGAACCGGCGGGAATTTGTCTTTTTCACGAGAGGTGGATCAAAACTTTTTACACCCATTGGTCAATTGTGCATTAAATATGTCCTAGTATTTTAGAAAATTTATTTGTTCCAATTTTGCAACAAATATATGGTAGGACCTTCACAAAAAACTCGTTTCGGGCACTCGAAAAATGAAAAATGAATTTTCCGTGCAAAGAAAATGAAAACTTCCTTAGACAACATTGTTTGCCATTCCAAGATGCACCCTTGTGCATAATATTAGATCATTTGAACAAACTATGAGGCAACTGTAGTTAAAATTTGACCCGCTTCCTAGTAAATCGATGAAAATCCCACCTAGTATGAAAGTACCTCTAGTTATTCGAGGGAACTGTACATAAACGTTGTCATAAAAAGAGAAGGGAACTTACCACCGGGCGTCGTGGTGCGGAGTTGCAGCTCCCTGACGCTGCAATGGAGCTTCGCCGGACACCGTGGTGCTGCGTTGGAGCTCTTGGCGCGCCGTTGAGAGCCGCAATGGAGCTTCGCGTGGATGTCATCGGTGCTGCATTGAAGTTTTTTCATGCTCGGTGCTGTGGTGACATATTGATGTGATTGAATGATCACCAATGTGCAGATCGAGCGCCTAGCTAGGCGGATGATTTCTAGACTAAATCATCTGACTGACTCATAGCGGCCACCTATTGTTAATCGATTGCGACCAATTTAGATGGTCATAACATCATCAAATCTTGTACTTCGTTCTGATTGGTCTACGAGCATGTCACGCGGATCAAGCATTAGAGACCGTCGGATACTCCTGATCCGATGGCCCACACCCTCTCACCCTCTCACCCACCCACCGGGAGCTCCTCTCTCCCCCGCACACCACTCCTTGTCCCGTCCTCTCTCTCCCCCGCGGGCAAACCCTAGCGCTCACCGATCCAGACTCCTCCCCTCCCCCGCCACCAACCACCCCTCCCCTGCCGCCACCCACCTCCACCTTCCACCCGTCTCCTTGCTGCCACCCACCTCCACCACACCTCCCCTCCCCACCCCAGATCCTCTCCCCACTCCCAGATCCAACTTGCCACCGTAGAACGAGGAGATCACGACCAAGATCTTCAGGACACGGTGGTCATCGTCGCGGACAGCTCCTCCGCCGACCCGCGCAAGTTCCCCGGTGCTAAGGTACCTCGAGGAGTTCGCGCGGCGGTTCGACCCCCTCGGGCTGGTCCGGTTCAGGACGGAGGTGGTGAGCGTCCCCCGCAGCAGGGACGACGACGCGGGCTGGAGGGTGAGGCTCGCCTGCGCTGGCAGCAAGCTGGAGGAGGAGGTTTGACGCCGTGGTCGTGTGTAGTGGGCACTTCGCCGAGCCGTGCGTGGCCGCCATCACAGGTAATTACTCAGTCTGATCTATCCCCACTGATGGCTAGCACTAGCAGTAGGCAGTTGGCCAGTAGCTATTTCTGATTGATCCAATTCTTTTTGGCATCTTGCAAGGGAGGCTGGATGGGTTGTTAGCAGCACGGATCCATAGCAGGCAGGGGAAACATTATGATTAGTAGTTGGCCTCATTGATCCGATCTGAGTAGCTGGGCTAGCGACGATTATACTACTATTGTGTTTGGGTGCCTGATTGACTGATTGCCCACCGTTGAAAATTTTGTTTATATATATATAAATCTTGAAGATAGAGTTCTCCAGTGAATGTGAATGAGAATGTATCGTTTGTCTAGAGATGGAGTCTGTGGAGATAGAGTTCATTAGTTTTTGGTGTATTCGTCTAGAGTTCATTTAGCAAAGTTCAGAAATGCAAACAACATCAGTTCATTAGTTACACTAAGCATTTGCCTGCCTAAGTTGTATTTAGACCAAAACTTGCTAATAGACACCCCCCTTCATAGATCTGCTATTTTTGGCGTGCACATAATATGTATGTATTAACAGTTTCTAGCAGTTGTGTTCTTGGTGTATAGTTAGGTGCAATCTTCTGCCCCTGAAATCATCATGAAATGCCTTTGCTAGAGCTCACCTATGGCCTTGTTTGTCCTGCAGGTTAGTGAGCAGCATCAGGAGGAGGAGCTTCCTCACTCCGCCCTGGATCTGCGGCTGCCCCGCCCCCCGCTGGCCATGGACTCCGTCCTAGGGTTTCTGCCGCCGCCGCCGGAGAGGGGAGGGGAGGAGTGTAAAAGGACCAGAGTGAGATGGTACATGCGCTGTCCTCTTGATCCTTTTCTTGATCTGATCCATACTCGACCTTTGTTATTAATCACGTGGCTGATGGTCTGATTCGATGGTTCGGCAGGCCGGACGGCTCCTCGGGTAGCTCCTCATCATGGACAGCACCGTCGTCGGCAGGGCCATGGTGCAGGTCTACCACCAGACCATTGTCAGTGAGTGCCCTTGCTGTGCAAAACTCGGTGGAATTTTGCAGCTATTCCTAGAACATGTTGTAGTGTCCTTTGCTTTCAAAAACTCGGTGGTGGTGATAGGGTTTGTTTTTGGCTTGATGGGCATAGTCTGCACTCTGGAATGCTACACCATTGAAATGTAAACGAATTGTGCAAAAAATATTGTTGTCTTCCATTTTACTGGTGTCTATTCTTGTCATGTATAATTGTCATTTAATACTGAAGGATGCAGGCAGGGAATTCTATTGTTTGATTAAATGAATCAAAACCTGAAGGAGATCTAGATTAACAGTAGAATCACATAGTTGTAATTACCTGAGAAATTTTAACAGAAGCTCACTGTTATGTCCTCGATCGGCCGATCTTGTTTGTTATCGCAGTAGAATTTGGTGTGCTTGAATAAAATGGCGCTCATTTGCATCATTGTATTTCTGAAGTGTTTTAAGAAGAATTCTGGTACGAACACACTAACCGTATACTTGTACATGTGCAGCCGAGGAACATCCTGTGGGCTACTTCGAAGCATGATGTGTACATGATGCAGAACTATTCTGTGATGCATTGGTCGTCCTTACTCCGCAGAGGAAAAGAAGTGCTCAACGTGGCAGGCCCAAATCAGGTGATCTACCACAGAGCGATGTGATAGTCCTGTATCATCGGAATGTCGGTCAATCTCTGATCCACTGTGCGACCACACTATGCAGGATATGCAGGGAGGTCGACCCTTGTCCAGGGGAAGATCAGCACCATGACGGTGAAATACAACCTCTTAGCGGCTTGTGGTTTCCAGGGGGAGCTGATCTGCAATGTAAGGAGGCCAGAGTAGGCACGCAGTGCACACACAAAGCATTTTTTTCTGCTTGAGAACATGTAGAAATGTAGATCTATAGCTTGACACTTAGGTATTTATTATTTTGTTAGTACCTTGGCAGTGAATTCTAGCAACGAAGGCACTTCATTTAGGGCAGCGATGGCCTGATTGGTAAACTAGTGCTTTGTGTGTGCTAGTACCTCACAGTGTCATCCTTGTATATGCACAGATGAAATTATTCACCCCACCATTGTCACTGTTTCCTAATCGAGTACAACAAACCTCCTATTATTTTTTTGTGCAAAATAAGAGTGAAACATTGTAGTGCTGACCCAACATGTACCTAGCATTTCTGATGTGTATTTCCTTTGATTCCCTAGGCTTAACCTGCAAGCTATAATAATTGTGAATCGGTCTGTGGGAAATTGGGCATATTGGGTTGGTAAATATAGAACTGTAGGGAACTAGAGATGTAGAACTAAAGCGTGGTACTTAGCCATTTAAGTTGTTGGTAATTGGTAGTACCTACACAATGAAGTCTAGTTGATTCAGGAAACTTGACTTGAGATTTTCTTTCTTATGATTTACTGATGAAACCTTGATTCTTGAATCTTGATGTAGGTATCCCACCGCTGATCCAGATCCAGATCAGCTGCATCGCCGGTTCCGCCGTCTCCGACTGCACTTCCCCGTCTGTGCCATCGAGCCGGGCCTGCTCACCTCCTTCTTGATGGTCCCGCGTCAGGAGAGCCCTCTGCCGGTAGCGACGCAGCCGTGTCTAGTGCTGTACAAGGGACGCCGGCACAGGATGTTGTCGTTGTTCGTTCCTAACGCCGCTGAGTTGAGGTACTTGAGATTTCTCTCCCCACTACACTCTCTCACCCATTCCCCTTCACAAATTTCCTCACAATCAAATCGATGCTGCAGTTGCAGGTGTTCCTTGATGCTACATATGTCAGTTTCTTTTGGTAAACTAGAAACTGACATCAAAATCAATTCCTCTTTAGAGTGTGTTGCTTGTATCTACTAGCTGGTTCTCTTGCTTATTGCTTGTTGACTCTGGTTAAGTACTATTGGTATTGCTGCTGGCTAGATGGGAATTGCTGAATGATTGCCAAATCCCTGTTAGTTCTTTGGTTGTAACAACTGAACTTGTGTTTTTCTTTTGGTAAACTGACATATCAAAAGTAGTGATTCATTTCAGCTGTGATCTGTGCCATGTGATTGTGCTTTTGTAGCAATGTAATTTTGTAGAATCCACTTGATTCTAGTGCAGAATTCAATGTTGTCCAATTGTCTGGGCTTCTTTCCTGCTGTGATTATCATCAATAAGAGCAACCCAATGGTTTGCTTGCCATGTCTGGTTCTTATTTTAGTAGTAGTTTTCTTTGCTTATCCAGTAGTATTAGTCAATTGGCCAGCCTGGAGCGGCTTGGTGTTTTACATTATGGTGTTAACTGTGAAAATGCCAAGTGTGAGAAAATTAGACCAACTGTCCATTTCCTGCCTGAATGCATTCTTTAAACGAGATGATGTGCTAGAGACATGCTACTATATTGCCTTGCTATAAACAAGTCGGTGTTTACTGTATTGTCTTTCATGCACATTTGGTGTATTATCTTCTGACCTTCAAGAACTATCTTCACTGTCTCTCCTCGCTGCATTGTCTCACTTGTTCTCCTTCTATTTACTCTGGCAGGCATGATGTACATCTGGTGGTCGTCAAGTCAAGGAACCTCCTCTTCTTGCTGCGGCAGTCCTCCTCCCGCTGCTTTGCTCTGCTCAACAGCTAGCGTCCATGGCTAAAAGAAAGGTCAAGAACTATCTTCACTGTCTCTCCTCGCTGCATTGTCTCACTCGTTCTCCTTCTATTTACTGTGACAGGCATGATGTACATCTGGTGGTCGTCAAGTCAAGGAACCTCCTCTTCTTGCTGCGGTAGTCCTCCTCCCGCGGCTCTGCTCTGCTCAACAGCTAGAGTCCATGGCTAAAACAAAGGTAAGACTGTGGTCGGTCGGTGTGTTGAGCCATGGTGGTCTGTTTGTGGGGGTCATCAACATTGGTATAGGTTAGCATGTGTCATTCAATCAGTGCACGGTGATGAAACGCTTCATTTGATGATGACGACTGGTTCCAGATCTGCACCTCTTGTTTGTTAATTTGGCTCATGTATGTTGTCGTGTCTGCGAAAGATGCAACCTGAGTGCTTTTCTTGTCCTTTTAGATATGTATGTCAATACATAACTAGTAATGTAAATGGTGTGAACCAGTTCTTAATAAAAATGAAAATAACTTGTGAATGTCAATCTCATGTATTAGGGTCATGTTCTTGTAAACCTTACGTAAAGCTAAACTTCTTGTGTGCAGGGCGACTAGTGATACGGCACAGAAGCAGTAGCAGGCACCCGAAGCAGCAGCAGCAGGGGGAGGGGGTCTCTCGAACGTCGCTACTATCACTGATTGATGATGGATGATCTCTCCCTCTCTTGCAAGCATCTACAAATGCTGGCAGAAATAGAAATGATAGCTCTAATCCCATGTTGTTGTAGTCCCATGTAGTTCCTTTTCTCGGACTGCCCTTTGTTGCTTCATTTCTATGTTAATTCAGTCTCTGTCGAGTGTATCTACTATCTATTATCGTGGTTGTGTAATGAATCCTTTTGTGTTGAAAGAAATAAAATGGTTTGGATACATTTGTACATGCTGAGATGTCAAGCTTCTAAATGTATGTTGTGGAGGCCCGAAATAGATTGGACTGTAAAAGGGCCGAGGCCCAAAAAAGAAATGAATTATAGAAGGCAACGTCCTTGAAAATGAAATGGGCCAGGCCCATGTAGCTAGCGAAAATTAACAAGAAAAAGCACATTAAATGGGCTGAATTGTTGAGCCCGGCCCATATAGACACCTAATCGGACCGGGCTGAATCTTATCAACGACCTTTTCAATTGGTCGCAATTTTGCCACGTCGGATCCGACATGGCCTGGGCAGAGAGGTAGAGACCAAAACAGAAGGTCATAGAATCAATGACCTTTTGTTTTGGTCATGGAATTCCACGACCTTCTCACTGAGAAGGTCGTGAATTTTAGTTTACGACTGCCAGCTTTTGACCTTCTGTTTTTGGTCACACAAAGGTCGCAAATGAAAAGAATGACCTTTCGGTGACCAATAGTGATGGTCGCAAGTTGACATATTTCTTGTAGTGCTTTGCATTTCTCCTGTTCCTTTTTCTTTTGGTGTTTGGTGTCATTTCTGTCCCAATAGAGTGATGCCAAGTCATCCCGACACTGCTTGCAAAAATGGTGCTCAGGTATCGTGCTGATGTCTTTCTTTCAGTCCCGCGTGTCGTTTAACTGATGGACATGCTTCTATCCCGGATCCTTCTTTTATTTTGTCATGTTGGCAACCCTTAATGATCTTAGTTATCAATAAAGGGCAATGTTAGCAGCCTCAATTTTCCCCGCTATCCTATTTCTTGGACGAGTACAGATCTTTTTCCGCCCGCTTGATAATAATGTGGGTGCGACCTTCGTGTCCCACTACATGATTACCAAGTGCGTCCTCGCCTCCGAGCTAGTTCAGGTTGCCACCTAGCTAAGCTAGCACTTGGTGTAGGGTTGTTTACACCAATTCTTCCACACATTAATTCATCCTCGTGCACGTCATCACAGCATGCTAGATCGTAGAGATGGAGATTCCATGAAATTTGTGTGCTTAAGTAGGCATGCATATTGTGTGACTAGCAGTAATATTTGACATTGATTGTGTGTGAATTGTTTGTTGTTATGTGCTTTTGTTTAGTTGAGTTTTCTTTTGCTTCTTTCTTTTTGGGCCCCAATGTTATATTATTTTTCCCCTATAAAGAGTTGCTCATCAACCGACATCAAACTTGAAGAAGCAATAAGGATTTTAAATATTTGGAAGAAGCTCAACTAAACATTATGGTCTACCCAGTCAAATTCATAATGGCATTAATATATGCTCAATATACCAATGGTGTATTGGATTGACTATCAGCATCGAGTCTACATCAGGGCAAAATCCTCACAGCAGTTATGATCCAGCCAGCAACAAGACAAGTCAGGTAGAGGATCAACGGTATATTTTCAGACAGAGGTATGAATCATATACAAAATTTTGGCTCAGCAATGCATGATGCTTGAAATATGTTATTATCCTAATAAAGTCAGAATGTGATATGCTCAAGGAAGACAGTCAAACCATTTTTCTCAGCCTCTTAATATTATGGGCGTGTGTACGGATTTCAGTTTGCATATCAGTATGAAGTTTTGAATATAAGAAACCCAATATTCTTCCACACGCTATCGGAAGAAATTTATGATGCAAGGCTCCTCAAATTTTCCTCAGCATGATATGTGAACAAATTCCGTCCCATGATACCTGGTCTTTCTCAGCGAGATAGCTTGGAAAAAGGCTTCTGACATACGGACATGAATTTTTCTCAACAAGTAAACCTGAGGAGAAGCTTCTCAAGTACGGAACTCGGGCTTCTCCAGCACAGTACTCAGGACAAGCTCCGTGTATAAGCTATAGATCCTTCTTCTGCACGATACCCAAACAAAAGATTTGAGCAGAAGTTAACAAGTCTTCCTCAGCAAGCTACTCGGATGGCTTCTCTCGTAAGCCAACCAGTCCGCGTCAGTACCACAATGTTGCACCGTCCTCAGAGATTATATGATGAGTTGCCAAGGTATGACAGTACCGCTCAAGAACCAGACTTGCAATAATTTTGTCAGAGGTACAATTCAGTAAAAACATATGCCTACCGCAAGGATCGAGTGATCGGTGGCATATCTTTCTTATATATGGTGATCATGCATCTCGAGTCATATTAGTAACTCATATGAGATGCGACGGTGATCCAACAGATATACCTAAGAAAAGTAAGGATTCAACAACCTCCCCAGTCAGGCAAAGGAAAATAAGTAGAGATACATAGCATGAATTACAGAAATCGACAATATTTGGAGATGACATCACAGAATCCACAGTCTTGACAATGGTCATCAAGGTCATTATTCCCGCAACTGACAAGGTGATATCATGAAATTTTGTCACCTTCTTGTATGATTAGCCTCAGCAACAAGCTCCGTACAGCTACAAACCCCGGGTATATGTCATACGTGTGCGGACACAGGTCAGAAAAACAAGCACAAGGAATAATGTCAAAAATATTGCACTAATCACGTCCATGGTCATACAAAGAATCAAGGACACGTGTGGCCAAGATATTTCAATACGGTATCCTGACAAAGAAAATCATGACCGTAAAAAGGATGAGACTGACACCAAAGGTATGATGATTTTTGTGCGACCATGAGGGTCCGGATACCCGAGTCAGTTAAAAACCATAATCCCATATGGATCCACAAGGTCATACTCTCAGCGACCTACTCTATTTACAAGGATTTTTCATATCCCGCTGACCCGCTTGACATAGTTAGTGTGGAATATCCAAGTCTGTTCTGTCAGATCCAAGATTTCTTTGCAAGCTCAGCAGTCTGACCTCAGCGGTAGTGTCAAAACATATCACAGCCTATTACCACAGATGGGTATATCGACCACATGAGAAAAATCAAAAGCCGAACAATCAACTCAGACCCGGTATACTCACCGATGGAATCAAGTACATGGTCAGTCTATCAGGAAAGCATTGGTCCATCAGCCCCTGTCGGGCCAGCCTTAAGATGTTAATAGTTGAGGTATGACACAACTATAACTCCATACACCATTATATTGTTCACGCCAGAAGGCAGTCAAATCTTTGGTACATATATCATGCTCGAGCCAAAGAAATAAATCAAGATAAATCAGTGCCACCTGTGAGCAGTCAGATCCGGTCAGAGGATGGCCATGATTCTCAGCATTTACGGAACCCAGAAGATATGCATTTATTTGAAGCAACCCCATGGCAGAAGTACAAAGGTTTTCATGACCAAAGGAAAAATCTATGCTCAAGTCCATTGGATACCACCGCAGATATGAGAAAATTCACGACAGCAAAAGGAAGTGGTATATGAGCAAAACCCCTTCAGAATTTGGGGAAAGGTGAAGCAAGACCACTCCATAGCAAGGTAAGTGGATGTTATGAAATTCTTGGGGGAACAATAAATAAAGGAACAAGGATACCCGAGTTGGAAATGGTGTCTTCAAGTCATACTTGTTCCCTGAGCAATCGAATCTCGAGGACGAGATTCCTTTAAGGGGGTAAGAGTTGTAACAGCCTGGATTTTGGCCCTTTTCTTGTTCTTTTGATTTATTTGGTTTATGCTCTGTTTTTCTTTTTGGAGTGGTTATGTGGCCTTGTCACCTGGGAAATCATCCTCACTCCTCCTCCCAAGTGGCTCATCATTCTCAAAACCTTGCCAAAGATCATGTCACTTCACTCCTCGACCAAACCCTAAACTCTTTTTCTAGGGAAAATTCCTTTTTCATTAAAGGAATAACCCTATCTGCCCTAGGTTGTGAAGCAACCTATATTTCTGTCCATCCAAAAATCCCCAAATAATTCTCATAATTCATTTGGGTCATCTATAGCTCAAATATGCCCAAACATTTCTTTGGCCAGGTCAAAAATAATTCCCCAATATTCCTTTTTCTATTCTGCCCTGAATGGTACTTTGTGAAGGAAGTGTCATTTATATTTCTCCTAGTGGATCCCAACCTTTTCTGAAATGTTTATATGCCCAAATAATTGCCCCATGCACAAGTTAAAATTTATTTGCCTAGCCAATCTTCCTCAGTGAATTTTCAAAGTTTCTGTCAGACAAAAGGCTTTGTGAAGGAAGTACTAGCTAGGTGTATCCAAATGAGTTGAACTTTTGCACACTCCTTAATGGGCTCATATGAACCCTCTCCACCCATTTGCATCCCTATCCAACCATCTATGTGAGCACATGAGCAAATCTTTGATTCTGGCAATATTTTCAGGTTGTGAAGTAAGTTTATTTTATGTTGCTTCAAAAATCCTGATAAATTACCAGATCATTCTTATACCCATAAAACCTCCCTAAACCCAATTTGGCATCATTTCATTGAGCCATTTGATCACCAAAATTATTCCAAGTTTCTGGACAGAAATGATGTTTGTGAAGCAAGTGCTATTTTGGTTTGTCCATTTGGCATGAGCTTTTTACAGCATCATCATAAGTCCAAATAATGAAGCTTTGCCCAATCTTAGCCCAAGTTGATACTCTATGTGAGAGCATCATCACAATCTTCATTTCTGACCAGATTATGTGGTTGTTAAGCAACTACATTAAATCTTTATCCAAATCTTCTGAAAATTACCAGGATGAAAGTCCTTCTTTACCTCAACCTCGCAGACAACTCCATTTCTCCCAAAACCCTTCCTGTTGATCACCAGTGCTCACCCAAGTTTACTGCAGTAAACTTCAGAGGTGGCTTACCGTTTAACCGTAGCAGTTTTAACCAAACTACCAACACAGTTGAGACCTACCCAGGAAGGACTCCACCCCAGACATTGTTTGCATCATTTGTGGCACTGTGTGCACCAGTGCGCGCGGTGACCATCGCCCTGGCATGCAGTAACGCGCTCTGGATCATCCTTGGCGTTGTGCTCGTCCATTCCCTCCTCGTCTCGACTCACCAGCATGTCCAGTGGCCTCCTCGTGATCGACTGCGTCGCCCTGAGCCCTTTCCCCCTCCGTCCGCTTGCTCACCGATGCTCGCCACCGCGTGACCACGGGTGAACAGTGGCATTTAGGATCTGCTCATCACCGTCGTCATCCTCCCTTTGCCCCCTTAGCCTCCTCTGCCCCGTGAGAGCCTCCACTGTGCCTCCCTCGTTGCCTGCCCCCGAGATCATGCGCGCGCGCACGCATCCGCGGTGCCGGCCACGCGTCTGCGGCGATGACAGTGCGGCACCTCACCTCGCGGCTATATAAGCCCACCCCAAGGCCTCTCGACCTCACCACTTGCCTCCCCGCACTCCTTTAGCCCCTGCCCAGCCTCTAGCCCGAGCTCGAGGAGCTCTCTATGCTCAACATCACCGTCATGGCCGCCGCGTCCTCTCTCCTAAACTAGCTCGAGTCCGAGCTTGTTCCTCCCCTCCTCCACCCGTAGGCCTCCACCACTCCGGCTACCATCCCCAGGCCCTCTCCCCCTCGCCGGAGCTCCATTTGCCACGAACCCCAACTCCACCCGAAGCACTCCTCCGCTGTGTCTCAGGCCCCGCCTCTCCCGGTGATCCCCGGCGGCCGTGACCTGTATGGATGGATCCGCCTAGTCGTGCTGATCACGCTGGTAGGTCGCATGCCGCGGGAGGTGGCCGGAGCCACCGGCAAGCCTCGCCGGAGCTCGCCCTGTCCTTTGCTCCGCCGGGCGAGCGCGAGGAGAAGAGGAAGAAGATGCCCCTCCCTGCCAGCTGGCCACGGGCCCAACTCGTCAGCCGCACAGCGCGTTGACCCCGTGGGTCCAGCGTGGATAAGTGGCGGGCCCCACCCGCGTGGGACCCGCACGTCAGCGTTGACCAGCCTCGGCCCCGCCTCGCCACGTCAGATAAGTGGAGACGCATTTTGGGTGTGTGTTTTCATTTTCCGAAAGCGTATTTCCAATTTTACGCTTATGTCTTATCTACTCAGGGACTTATTTGTGGGTAAATTTTTACAGATAGGTCCCTAGCAGTCAAACCCCCATAACTTTTTAACCGTAGCTCCAAATGAGGTGAATCCAAAGCCTACTTCTTTGTTTCGTCAAGCCCTTTCTGTTGGTGTCACTTTCATTATGTTTTGGCATACTGAAAATGACCATTTTCCCTTTCCTTAATCAGCCCCCTTCAAGAGAGAACGATTTCCGGTGATTCTTTCTGCGAGCTTCTCGCACTTTCTCCCGGTGATTTCTTCCACCCCAGGCAAGCCACACCCTCCATTTTCATCACTGTAATGTAGTGACATGTTTAAATTATTTTAACTTGTCTAAAATATTGTTTTAGCTACTTGTGATATGTGCATGGCATTTTCTCGGAGTATTATTTTCATCTCGCTGTTGCCATGCTATTGTTTGGATTACTAGGAGTTATGTTTGTAGTTGATGAGTATCATGTTGCCATTGGAGTATTAGTGGCTGATATTATGGTTGTTTCAGGATGATATATGTTAGTATATTTTTGGAGTATTACTTTTGATATCATGCTACCTTTGGATTATTAGTGGTTAGTACGATTATTTTCTTGATGCTAGTTGATGTTCTGTTGCTTGGAGTATTATTTTCGGAGATGATGGTTACATGTGGATCTTAGCTGGATAGTTTTATTCTTGTTATTGGAGTAGTAGGATTAATGTTTCGGATTCATCATTATAGTAGTGTTATGCTATCCTCTGAGTATTTTAGTATGATGATATTATGATTTGTTTATTTGTTGGATATTGCTATGACTTGGATTATAGTTTGATAGTTTATATCGGAGTATCAGTTATCATAGTTATATTTTGGGGATAAATTCCATCATTAAGTTGGTCAGGTGCCACCGAACCGGGCTTTTTCCAGTGCAACCACATTTGCCGGTATGGGACGGCCCTCGTGCGGTCTATTGTCGTGCCTCTCGCCAGTGCCGCCAACTAGGGCAGGTTATGGGCGCGCACTACCCTCATCAGGTAGGCGGACATAAGCCTTGTGTGCCAGGTTTTGATTTTGAGCTTGGGTCCTAGTTTGGGATCGTTTATGTTTGGCCACGACGGTGGTCGTTGGTGTATTTGGTAGACATCGGGGCCACCCATGACTAGCCCAGTGGGGAGTGAGTCGGAGTGGCCGGGAGAGTGTCATGGCAGTAGATCGGTTTTGTCGGAACACAGTTGGTCCACCAGAATGGGAGTGCGAGGCCATGGGTTCCGTGGTGTGGGTACAGTGTGCTACCTCTGCAGAGTGTGTTTGTTTAATCTATCGATAGCCGCATCCTCGGTAATGAGCATGGGTTCGTACTAGGTCACACCATTTGATCAACACTCACATGATAGAATGACTTATAGGTGATTTATATGTGGGTATTTGACCAAGTGTTGGTCGTGGTAGTGATCGCCGTAAGGATCACTGTTTGAGACCAAGAGTTGGTCGTGGTTGTGATCGCCGTAAGGATCACGGGCCAAATATTGGTCGTGGTTGTGATCGCCGTAAGTATCACGGGCCAAATATTGGTCGTGGTTGTGATCACCGCAAGGATCACGGGCCAAATATTGGTCATGGTTGTGATCGCCGCAAGGATCATGGTTTGAGGCCAAATATTGGTCGTGGTAGTGATTGCCGTAAGGATCACAGTTCGAGACCAAGTGTTGGTCATGGTAGTGATGGAGTAGTTTCATATCATGCTTAGTAGTAGTTGTTGTATCATGGTAGCTGTTAATTTAGTTAACCTGCTTAGTGCTATGTTGTTGTCTTGCCTTGATGTTTTTTGGGTTGTTGTGAGCTTGCAAGTACATTCCATGTACTGACCTGGCGTGTCATGCCAGATTGCAGGTGATGCAGTGATTGCTTGACGTGGTTTCTGTTCGTGCGAGCTAGATCGTGTCCCAGCCAGAGTCCCTGCAGAGTGGAGTTCACTACCCTCGTCGTTGTTCCGCTGCTAGAAGATTTCCGCTGCTTCGAGTTGTTCTGCTGCTAGCATAGAGCAAGTGTAGTATCGCAGGCGTAGTGTCGCCATGTTGATGTGCTTCTTTGTAACATCAGACCTTTGTATTTACTCTTGTAATAAGAGCTGATTTGTTCTATGTCAAGTAGTGTCGTATTCTAGAGACTTCTCCTCGATCTCTGGGCTGGAATACGGGGCGTTCCGGTTTCTCTGAGCCGGGGTGCCACACAGTGAACTTTGAGTTTATGATTAGATCTATGTTTTTATCCATGAACGTTATTTGAGTCTTCTTTGATCTCTTATATGCATGATTGATTATAGCCTCGTATTTCTTCTCTGATATTTGGGTTTTGTTTAGCCAACTCGATCTATTTATCTTGCAATGGGAAGAGGTGCTTTGTGATGGGTTCGGTCTTACGGTGCTTGATCCCAGTGATAGAAAGGGAAACGAGGACGTATGTATCGATGCTATTAAGGACAAGAAGATGGGGTCTATTTCTACATAAATAGATCTTGTCTACATCATGTCATCGTTCTTATTGAATTACTCATTTTTTCCATGAACTTAATACACTAGATGCATGCTGGATAGCGGTTGATGTGTGGAGTAATAGTAGTAGATGCGGGCAGGAGTCGGTCTACTAATCTTGGACGTGATGCCTATATAATGATCATTGCGTGGATATCGTCATGATTATTTGAAGTTCTATCAATTGCCCAACAGTAATTGGTTTCCCACCATTTGCTATTTTTCCCGAGAGAAGCCACTAATGAAACCTACGACCCCCGGGTCTCTTTTCATCATATTTGCCTTTGCGATCTATTTTCCTTTGCATTTAATTTCAGATCTATTAAACCAAAAATACAAAAATACCTTGCTGCAATTTATCTATTCCGCGATCTATTTATCCTATCTACCACTTTTACCTCACGTTATTTCCCTTCTTGAGGCGCCGTACCCGAAAGGGATTGACAATCCTTTTTACACGTCGGGTTGCGAGTATTTGTTATTTGTGTGCAGGTGCTGTCTACATGGTGTGAGGAGGTTCGCCTACTGGTTCGATAACATTGGTCTCATCATTAAGGGAAATACCTACCGTCACTATACTGCATCATCCTTCCTCTTTTAGGGAAATACCAACGTAGTTCTAGCAGACATCAAGGCCTCATTTTCAAGCATTCAATACCGTTCGTGCTCCATTTTATCAATTGCTACCTTGCTGTTCTTTATTGTTCCTATTACAAAAATCAATATCTACTACCATTACTACACTTTTATCACAATCTCTTCGCCGAACTAGTGCACCTATACAATTTACCATTGTATTTGGTGTGTTGGGGACACAAGAGACCTTTTATTATTTGGTTGCAGGGTTGTTTGAGAGAGACAATCTTCATCCTACGCCTCCCACAGATTGATAAACATTAGGTCATCCACTTGAGGAAAAATTCCTACTTTCTTACAAAACTCTGCGCTTGGAGGCCCAACACAAGTCTACAAGAACAAGTTGTGTAGTAGACATCAAGCTCTTTTCTAGCGCCATTGTCGAGGAGGTGAGTGCTTGAAGGTATATCTTTAGATCTTGCAATTGAATCTGTTAGTTTCTTGTTTTTTTCACTTGTTTGGTTTATAAAAACAAAATTACGAAAAAATGGAATTGAGGTTGCATCATATTGTTCATGTTTATAATGTCTTTCATGAAAATGATGGAAAGGAAAATTGTGCTCAATTGATAGAAGAGGAATTCTATAAAAAGTTTGACAAAATATCTTTGAATGATGAGCATGATTGCAATGTTGTTGGTATGAATTCTTTTAATATCCATGATGCTAATGATATGCAAAGCCATAAGCTTGGGGATGCTATATTTGATGAAGATGATATTTTTAGTCCCCCAAATTATGATGCGAAAATTTATTATGATGCTAGCATGCCTCCTACTTATGATGATTATATTGATGAAAGTGGGTTTGGAAGAATGTCAACTCTAGGTACTAATGATCCCACCATTTTGGAGAGTATTGAATCTTATTGTAATATTTATGGAAGTGGATTTGGAGAGGTATGACCATATTTAATGATGAATCCACTATTTTGGAAGAGGTTCTAATCGACTATGACAACAAAGTTCCTATCTATGATGATTATGGTGATGACATGTATGTTATAAAGAGTAATGATATCCATGAAACTTGTCATTATGACTTTTATGCTCAAATTGATTATGCCAATCAAGTATCTCATGATAGTTAATTTGTTGAGTTTGCTCCCACTACTATTCATGAGAATAAATTTGCTTATGTGGAGAGTAATAAAATTTCTATGCTTATGTATCATAAAAAGAATACTTTATGTGATAAATATATTGTTGAATTCATTCATGATGCTACTGAAAATTATTATGAGAGAGGAATATATGCTTGTAGGTATTGCACTAATATCAAGTTGCCTCTCTATGTGTTGAAAAGTTTGAAGCTATGCTTGTTTTGCCGTCCTATGCTAGTTGATTCTTGTTCCCATAAGTTGTTTGCTCACAAAATCCCTATGCATAGGAAGTGAGTTAGAATTAAATGTGCTTGTCATGTGATTCATGATGTTCTCTTTATGTCTCAATTCTTATCTTTTATGTGAGCATCATTGAAATCGTTATGCCTAGCTAAAAAGGCATTAAAGAAAAGCGCTTGTTGGGAGACAACCAACATTAAGCCCTACTGTTTTTGTGTGTTCACGTGATTAAGCTACTATAGTAATCATGTTTTATAGCTTTTGTTTCAATAAAGTGCCAACTAAAGTCTTTCGGATAGTGTGAATGATAGTTGATTTGATTCTGTGCAAAAAACAGAAACTTTTGCGCCCAGTAACATAATTGATCTGCTCTTCTGGAACATGATAAATTCTTGCATTTTTTTACAGATGATTGATATACAAATTTCCCACGTTTTCCTAATTTTTAGAATTTTTGGACTAGTAGAAGTATGGTAGTTGTCCACATCATTACAGACTGTTCTGTTTTTGACAGATTTTGTTTTCAATACCAACTGTTTGTACTCGCTCTATTCACAAATATAAAATGTTTTGGATATTTAAACATGGACAACAAACAGATTGAAATTTAGAACATCTATATGCACTTGATTTAGAAAAAAGTAGAACATATTATAATTTTGAATGAAGGGAGTATTATTTTATTTTTAGAATGTAAACAAAAGATGAAGTGTGCCAACTTTAAATTTGTATACAATTTAATATTTTTAGAATGTAAACAATCTAGAATAAATTATTTACAATGAACATCATTAATTGTTTGTGTTGTTTCCTCATTTATCATGTTGCATTAATTATGTATTATTTCCTTCCTTATTTGTATGATGAGAATATTATGTAATGAATACATTTAAAATTATTTGTATATTTACTTACTGCCTTCGTTCCTAAATATTCTTTTTAGATATTTCAATATGGACTATATACGGAGCAAAATGAATGAATCTACACTCTAAAATATATCTATATACATCCGTATGTAGTTTTAATTGTAATCTCTATAAAGACTTATATTTAGAATTGGAGAACTATCAACATGCATTAATTACATATTAATTATTTTCTTATCTGTATGAGGTAAAGATTGTATAATAAATTATATTCATTACCTCTTTTATCTACCAATTAACATGCATTAATTGCATATTAATTCTTTCCTTATTTGTATGTGGTGAATATCGTATAATAAATGTCATTAAATATCTTACAATTTTTTAAGTTATCAACATGCATTAATTACATAGTTTTTTCCATTATATATATGAGGTCGTGGGCACCCAATTATCATTCAACATAAAATCATGTCTTCACCTCCCGCCCCTATCAACTTGGCCCCGTCCTTACCGACCCTCAAGCTGCTCGTCGACAAGAAGGCCAATCGCGTCTTGTACGCGGAGGCCGGAAAGGAGGCTGTAGACTTCTTCTTCAGCCTCCTAGCGATGCCCATAGGCACTGTTGCCAAGGTACTTCAGACCGGTAGTGATGGGGTAGGTGTGGCCAACATCTACGATAGTGTCGAGAAAATGGATACCAGGTACATGCACAGCAAGATCGTGCAAAAGGCGCTCTTGAGCTCATGTAGGCCCTTGTTCCTTGAACGCCCTATCACAACACACCCAGCGGCACCTTCAATGCGGGCATCTGTTCACGGGGCGACATCTTACCCACTACAGTATGCATCAGTAACTGCACATGCGCTGGCGCCGACGGGCATGGCAGCAGATGTTGCACGTGACTCCTCTCTCTATGGGTCTATCATAGCCGGTGGCGGGCACGTGCAAGGCCTGGTTACTTACACTATCATGGATGACCTCACCATCACCCCCATGTCCAACATATCCGCGGTGGTGCTCATAACCAAGCTCAACAGGGAACAAAAGGACCTCATGCTCGAGGAGAAGTCTGTGAAGATTGGTAACAAAGAGGTGAGACTCACTGAATTATTGAAGCACTTATGATTTGTTTCTTATGTTCATATGTTGAATTAATCTATTTGCAGGCGTTCGATATTCTCAAGGCTTCAATGAATTCCAACACTGTCCTCACCGATGCATTCCTATCTGACAACAATACTGATGTCTCTCTATCCAAGAATAAAAGGGCTCGTACATCCAGTGGTGAGAAGAAACAAGATAACATCCCAGATTTATATATATGAGTCAAGGTTGCTCTATGTTACCATTTGGAGAATAAGCGTATGCACTGAACCATGATTGGTTATAAAGAATTCGTCATTCTTGTATTTGCGTGACCGAAGAATTGAAAGCGTATACATATATGTATATGTCTGTGGGAAAAATAATGCTAGCAACCATTACCCAAGTTGAGCCTATCAAAACCATACATGTTTCTTCGAGATCTCTAGAGCCATTCCCATTTTTGCAACATAAATTCATCAAATCGTCTATGTCATGCACACCACTAGTATTCTTGTCACCTGGCACTAGTACAACTGTCAGACTACCACCAGTACTATTGTCATCCAGACGGGTACTACTGTCATCCAGCTCACTTGAAATTTAAATGGTGCCTGCGACAAACATTACACTTAATAACAAAAGTTAATACATGTTTCTGAATTAACCATTATAACTAACATCATTGGAACCCATTTAATTTTGAAAATAGTATTTTGTAAGCACACAATAGGAAAGTGCCATTTACAGAAGTTCCAATTACAATTCATACATGTGCAGGAGTACGCGTGGGAACTTTCTCATACACACCTCATACATAAAGTGCCTGGTTATACAACAATCACAAAATGCCATTTATAATCACAATAATTTCATATTACAATATGCCAAATTCCAAAGTGCTTCGACAAAACAAAGTTCCAAATTACATGAAATTATGTATAATAGATGATTCAAAGTTGCAATACACAATGTGTTACTTCAAATGATAAAGTGTTGAGATGATACAAAGGGACAATACATAAAGTGCTAGTACACACATGATAAAGTGTTGAGATGATACCAAGTGCCAACACATATACAAAGGTGTTAAACAGAAGGCGCGGAATTACAAGAAAGTGTTGGATCATACACAAAGGTACTAATTACCAAAGTGACAACTTCTTATATGATCAATAAAAGTTCACACTTTTGGACACATATAGAATATGCAAGTTAGCAAGACAATTCCAAATTACTATGTGTATGGAATTGCATATATACACACATGATCAAAGTTTGACTAGTAGCTAGGAAAGTATCAATAAAGTGCCAAATTACTTACATGGTGCTAAAACTAACAAAAATCTGTAAAGCACAATGTGCCAAATTAATTTACAAGGTGCTAGAAAGTGTTATAGAGTGCCAAAGTAATCTACAAGATCTTAAAGCACAAGGTACTAAAAAATGAAGTGACAACAATGTTACTTGTAGTTAAGAACACTAAAAAGTCAGTAAGAAACAATGAACATACTACAAAGTTCTAAGGATGCATCAACACAAAGCTCTAAAAGTTACAAATTTGAATATACAGGCATCATGAAAGGTACCATGCACAAGGTAAGTGTTATGCATGATCCAGTTAAGATCTTGTCCATAATAAGAAAAGGGGTCATAATGTACCAAACGGTATACACATTCATATCACAAATTGCTCATAGTACACACAAAAGGCACACAAGTAGAGGTACACCTTCCCTCGATGTCGTAAATCCCGAACGGTTGAGGTTCAAATAGGTGGTCACGGTTATAGTAGATGAGGCATCACCTCCTCCTCGGAGCTTACAAGGAGACGAGGTATGCAAATTCGCAAGGACCGCCGTAGGGAAGGGAGAGGAGCGGTGGCAGCAACTTGGAGCCCAGAAGGTGACACGGGTTTCCTCGTCATTGCTGTTGTAGGAACCCATGGATAGATCTAGCCACAACGAGTCATGGAGTGGTGGGATCTGACCCCGGGGAGGAGCATATCGTTAGGATCTTGTTGATCTCCCCGTTTATGACATGGTCGCGATCTAGCTGACGCAGAGGACGCACAGGCTGGTCGAGCCCACACATAGATCTAGGCAGGGAATGATGATTGTGGTGTTAGATCTGGTCGGGGGAGGAGCGGGGGAGGAAACTACGGTCGAATGGAATGGTGGGCGTTGTTGATTCTAGATCCGGTGAGGTCGCCATCAGCTCTGCCCTGCTTGATGACAACTGAGAGGTGACTCTGGCCATGGAGTACACTGCTCAGCCTACTCGCTGGCGCGAAGGTAGGTTGTGGTGGAGGATGTGAACGTGGGGGAGGGGATCTGCCAAGGGAGGAGAGAGCGTCGATGAATGGGAGGGTGTGACCGCCGAGAGAGGGGCCTGCTCTGTGTAGCTCCCGGGTGAGGTGGTTGGATCTGGATCAGAAAGGTGGGGGAGCGTATGAGGGAGAGAGAGAGGAGTAAATTGCACAGAAGTACCACAATTGGGGCATTGCAAACAGATTGGTGCCAAGATTGGTAATTTTTACGTGTCAGTACCAACTTTGGGGCGAGACATTACAAAAATGGCTAAAACTGTTGTTTATACGTATTGACGGGGAAACTGACCGGTTGGGCCCGCCTGTCGGGTGCCGACGTGGCATGTTTTTTGTAGAAAACCCCCTTTTTTTGTACGTAATCACATAAATGCCCAATTATTTCGGAAAAAATTGCTCCTGTAAGAGTCTTTTTTTTCGTTCGTAACATTCACCATCGATTTGGACTCGTTTGAATATTTGCGTCGGTTTAAACGAATAAATAAAACAAAACAAAATTGAATCCAGCGCCGACCCGTGGCTCAGCAGCGCAGTGCGCTAGCCACTCGGCCACGGCAGCGCTCGCGACGTACTCCAGGCTAGACCGTTTTTATACTAGCCCAAAGACGTTGGGCCGGCGGTTGGCCCAGCGAGGCTGCACACTGGTTTACTGTTTTTTTTAATCATGAATATTAATACATATATTTTTTGCGATTACATATTAGTATTATTAAGGAGTTAAATATTTCAACATATATTACAAAAATATTCAATTTGCATTCAAAATATGTTCAACGTTCATATTATAAGAAAAATGTTCACCGTTTCTAAAGAAAAGTTCATCATGCATTAAAAATGTTCAGTATAAAATAAGAAATTATGTAATCAGTTTGACAAACTTTTTTTGAAATCCGATGAACTTTTTTTCATATCTGATGAACTTCTCCAAACTTGATGAACTTTTTTTGAAATCCGTTGAACTATTTTTTCAAATCTGATGTTTTTTTTCAAAATTGATGATTTTTTTCAGATTCGATGAACTTTTTTTCAGATTCGATGAAGCTTTTCCAGTTTTAATGAACTTTTCTCAAATTTGATGAACATTTTTTAGATGCGATAAACTTTCTTAAAATTTGATGAACTTTTAAAAAAACCAATGATTTTTTTTCAAATTTTCAAAAAATTCGTGCATTTTGAAAAAAAAATCTTTGATTTTTTTTCAAAAGGTGCACGTATTTAGCAAAAAAGGAAAGAAAGAAGGCGAACAAAACCGTTACATAAAAAGAGAAAAAAAGATTAAAAAAACAGTTTGCGGAAGGGTCTGAGGTTCGCGAGCTGCAGAAAGAATAAAAGGAAGCCGACGAAAATTATAAGCATGTGTCTTACCATGGCGTAGTGGTTGGCGCACCCGGAATTGGTTCGTGAGGTCTAGTGTGCAAGTCTTGTTACCTGCGTATAATTTTTGCAGTTTCTGGCAGAAAGGGGAAAACAAATGGGCCGGCCTAACAGCGCCGACTAGGAGCTCCCATGAATGAGCCGCAACACGCGCGCCAGGTAAGTGTGAAACGAAAAAAAAATTGCAGGCCTGGGTGGGCCGGCCCAGCGTTCCTGAGCTAGTATAAAAAGAGCTTCGCCTGATTTGTATCGCGAGCGATGCTCTGGCGGGGTGGCTAGCACGCGTCGCTGCGGAAAAGCAAGTTTGCGGGTCGAATCCTGGGCGGGATTTAATTTTCGTTTCTTTTATTTGTTCGTTCAAACCGACGCAAAATTTCAAACGAGTCCAAATCGATGGTGGAAATTACTAACGAAAAAAAAGGCTCTTATAGGAGCATTTTTTCCCGAAATAATTGGGCATCTATGGGATTAAGTATAAAGCAAGGGGGTTTTTTGTAAAAAAGATGCCACGTCAGCACCTGACAGACGGGCCCAACTGGTCAGTTTTCCCGTCAATACGTATAAACATCAGTTTTAGCCTTTTTTGCAACGTCTCGCCTCAAAGTTGGTACTGACATGTAAAAATTACCAATCTTAGTACCAATCTGCTTCCAATGCCCGAATTGTGGTACTTCTGTGTAATTTACTCGAGAGAGAGAGATGGGTGGGTGGGGATGGTATGGAGCGATGGAGTGGGGTGCGTGTTGGGTGTGTGGCCCCCTAACATAGTGACACGTGTCGTGTTTCTCTCTTCCATTAATTTCTAGTATTAATCTCCCAAAACTTCAGAACTGGGTGGGTGGTGGAGATCAGGTTGACCTTGGTAGTTGTTAATATGATTTTTTATATCTAAGTTTGTGTTTGTGTATTGGTATTCCTAGATTGTTATTTGCTTTGAGATTTGTACCCCTCCCTAGAAAAGGTTAACTTTTCTTGCATCGATGAATTTCACACTTTTAAGAGGGAGCGCCTTCCTTTCCATCTCGGCATGGATGTATGAGGCAATTTCCATCTTATCAAAGTGTGAAATATAGAGTAAAGTTGTGACATCTTCTTTCAATTCATGCATATCTATATAAGGAAATTTCTTCAAAGTTCAACTCCATCGTCTGTTACTTGGATATGACCACTCCAAGGTTCCATATTAGTCTATAGCAAAGAAACTGTCTAGTTGTTTATATTTATGCAAAATTTCTTTCCTCTTGAAAGCTTTGGAATATTTCAGGCAAAGTGTGAGCAATGCAGTCATGCATCTCAACTGTTTTCACGTTATTGTGGAAATCGTGATACTTTGTTGAACAATGTACTAAGAAAAATACTAGATACTATATGAAAACACAAAGATATCACATACATCACCACATTATTATGGATCCATTTTTCATATTAACCACAATACAAATTAGTACAACAATTTGGAACAAATAGCTCCACGCGGAGATTACAGTAAGTTCTTTCTATTACTATTGCAGGATGCTGCTAACGCAACACATAAATCACAGACCCTTCGACCAAACTGTGTATGATGCATTAATTGCAAACCTTGTTGTAATAAAGCCGTCACCAATAAGACAAACTATGAGCGATGGCGGAGACATCAAGAACGGTTCAGATTAGAGTTGCGTGTGCGATACATGGCATACAGTTGATCCATACAAACTGTTTGTGATTAGCCAGAAAAATAGGAACGATCAGCCAGATCAAGGTGTGTGCAATATAGGACATACAATTTACTTAGATGAACTGACTGTGATTAGGGAACACAACAGAAACAGTCAGCCAGATCAAAGTGTGTGTGCGATAGACAGCATACAGTTCACTCTGATGAACTATTTGTGATGAGCAAAAACAACAAAAAGGGTCCGCACAATGAAGGTGTGTGTGATAGAAGGCTTATAGTACACTCGGATGAACTGTTTGCGATGAGCCAAAACATCGGAAATGATTTGGCTTAGCAAGATGTGTGTGATACATGCAAACAGGTCAGTAATCAGAATTGTGTAGGAAGACCGACAATAATACAGATGATTCCTCCAAATAAGTTGTGTGTGCTGTGGTCAAATGGTTTATGGTAAATAATTGTCAGCGATTGAAGAAATCATCACTAACGGTTCCATAGTTTGATTTGTATGCGATGTGATTCGCTTAGTCTGCAGAACATCTATGCTTTGTCTATAGAACAACAACATATATATTTACAAGGACATGATTGCATAACCAAATTAAACATCCAATTACATAAGTGACTAGTACACATATGACATTTCCACACACCAAAGCAAACAATTACATGCATAATTAACTAGGATAACCAATCATCTAATCATCATCTACTTCGTCTTGTGATGCTTGCCGCCATTGCTCTGCTGGTGGCTTGATCACTCATCGATTACAGGAAGGAGGCACTCCCTCATGTCAACGATCCTCCTGTGCATCTCGTAGCATGTGTACATCTTCTCGATTGCGAACTTGAGTTGAGATTCATCTAGTCTCTGCATCCAGGCCCCGTGCCAGGCTGCAGGATTTTTCTTGGCATGCTCCTTCATGTTTTCGTAGTAAGGGTCGATGATGGCTAAGGCGAGGTCAACATGCATGTGTGTCCTTCTCCTTCTTGCTGCCCTTGACCCTGTAGTGGCCATGGATGTCGACAAGCTTCTTGCAGGCCAAACCCGAAACCTTGAACGCTTTTACATTGTTGCTGGTGTCCACCATAGTGAACTTATAGTCGGGGCTGTTAAGAAACTTGGCGAAACACACGCAAGGCCTTGTGGCCATGCAATAGTGGTAGACGAGGACGTGATGGCGCATGCACAACTGGGCGATGGAAACCTTCTGATCTTTCCTGGGATGACTGCTGGTGTACCACTTTGTACTTGTCATCCTCACCAAGCAACTGCTCCACGATGTTGATGGAGTCCTCCGTTGTGCCCGAGTCGTTGGTGTACACCACCGATAGGTCCTTCTTCCTCATGTGGGTGTCCACATGATGCACGCCGAATTCCATTGGAGCGCTGCTGATATCCTCTGTGTATGTGTCGTCGTGGGTGTGTTTGTTGTGTTGTGTGGCGCTATCGAAAGGTTGAAGAGACTAAGGTTATAATGGTCGTAGGAATAAATGGGGAGGCCAGACAGCCTGGAATGTCGGCACATCCGGATGGCATTTTTTACAGCGCATAACTCCATCATGTCGCACGTAACTACATCGAGGCAACGTGCATGGCACAACCGCATGCCTATGGGGCCCACAACGTGATCGTGTGTTGGCCCAACCGCTGGTAGAGCGCTCGCAGAGGGACGCGAGCAGAGCGCGCCATGGCCGCCTCAATGGTGAGCAAAGGGACGCGAGCAGAGCGCGCTGTGACCGCCTCAACAGCGAGCAACCATATGCTTATAGTAGTTGAACACGCATGGAATAGCCGTCCACAAGCCGGCAGATGCATATACCGGCTCGTACCTACCAACACAGATGCCCAATGCAGAAATTAATGTCATTATACATGTGTCCCGCAATCAACGGCAATACTTCCTATAGCTTCCCATATCGGTTTCCCGCCACTAGCTTGTGGCTAGCTCTATATGACCTAGGTGGCAACGCACTGTAGTGACATTGTGCATAGATCTAGTCCACACCCATATACCATTAATTATTCCAAGCATGCCAGGCAACCAAAGCTTCGATGTCGGCCCCTTCATGGATTACATCTTCGACGAAGAGAACGATCCGGAGTAGGTTAGAGAGCAAGAGCTTCATTGGCTGGTGCAGGCTCCATGGCTGTGCCGTTTCTTGGGTGCACAATGGACATATTGCAGAGGAAGTGTGAAGAGCAGTTTACCATCGACCGTGCAAAAGATCCAGAGCTGCTAGGCGGCATGATTGATAGCCCACCCGAAGAGCCGCTGTCACATGTGCTCATCCAGAGCCTGATGCCCCGCCAGGAATGGGCAGAGGTCCTCTGCGATTCAATTATGAGATAGCCTATCTGTCGCCTCATCATTGTCGCCGACGGCTGTGTCAACCTCGATCCGAATGATGTGGTGGCCAGGCACGAGCGCCTCGTTGGCGGAGTTGACGTCCCTGATGAAGTAGAACAACGCCAACATAATATCTTGAGGATGCATGGCATGGATAGAATTTACGATAAGTGGAGATAGATGGAGATGGAGCGGTTCTGGGGGTGTACCATGCGCACGATTGCATGCTGTCAAGCTCTACTGGACGAGGCCCAACTGTCCCAAGAGTCTCCCAGCACCAGCAGCTCCGCAAGCGGAGACGGGTACCGTGGCCGCGGGTCCAGATACTTGGAACGAACGGTCGCAAGTGTGTATTTGTGTTTTAGAAAAAATACATGCAAGTCAGACCACCTAAAATAGTTTAGGTAGTACACACCAAAAACAACTAATCACAATCCTCCAACCAAAAAACCAGGTAAACACAAACACACACATCAATATATTTTTTAAACGGAGGCATCCGTTTGAAAGGGAGAAACAAAGAGACAGCGGCGACAGCCACGGTAATTAAGCAATGCCGCCGTTGACCCGAAGGACCTGGCCGTTCACCCACTCGGCCGCGTCAGTGCAGAGGAACCCGACCGCGGGCGCGATGTCGCCGACCTCCCCAAGCCGCCCAATCGGGTGCCCAACCCTGAACCTCTCCACCGCCTCCTCGCTCTTCCCCTCGAAGAAGAGCTCCGTCGCCACGGGCCCCGGCGCCACGCAGTTCACCATCGTAGCGGATAGGCCCGCCGTTGATGTCCTCTTTCTCTCACTTCATGCTCATTGTGCTGGACTGTCGTAGTTCCGGCGATTGATTTCACACAGCTTATCAGAAGCACTGTTGTTGCCGATGTCGTTGCCACCGGCCTCGTTGCTGTTCCGGAATGATCCAGTCTAGAGGCCAGTTTTGATGTGCTGTAGGAGGTGGAATTCATCACTGGGCCCATCTTCATCAAGCTTGCTGCTACCATGTCATGTGTGAGTACTTCTTTTAGTACTTTGGGTCCATCTTCATCAAGCTGGCTGCCACAACTCTCCTGCCTAGCGTGTCGGGATACTCTTTTTTCTCTAAACTTGCGTGTGAGGCTCCTTAATGGGCTGCGGAGTAACTGCAGCAGGTGTCATAGGTTGTTGGGTGCGCCATCTGTTTTGGGTGGTCTGTTTATCGGGCGGTGTAGTTTTTCGTGGTTTCGTTGTCTGGGCTCCGCGGCTATTGGTCCGTTTCTGAGACGTAAGTACCCATACATATGTGCATACACTCATCTTTATAAACTGCGCATACACTCATCTTTATAAACGCACACATGCATACCCTACCTATATAAGCATTTTTAAGAGACTGAGCCGGCATATCATTTTGAGATTTACAAAGTCACTGTAGGCACCTCGTTGTCGACGGAAACGTCTCTTTTCACCGAAAGCGCAGCGCCGGAAATCCTAAAATAAATCTAGGAATAATGCGAGCGACAGGACTTGAACCGGTGGGATGGGGATACCACTGTCTCTCTAACTATCCAATCACATATTGGTTCGCGTTTTTGCTCTGTTTCTGGGATGAAGTTTTTTTTCTCCAATGCCTTGGACCGGCTTTATCTATGCATGTGTTCACATACATGAAACAAAATTGCCATAGCACTGCCAAATAAACGTCAATAGTTCTTACAATACATATATCGGCGAACGGGCCAGCTCATTATTTTTCTTAGAATTGATCATGAACATAGGCATCACGTCCGTGTCAAGTAGACCAAAACGATTCTGCATCTACTATTATTACTTCACACATCGACCACTATCCAGCATGCATCTAGAGTATTAAGTTCATAAAGAACGGAGTAATACATTAAGTAAGATGTCATGATGTAGAGAAATTAACTCAAGCAGTATGATGAAAACCCCATCTTTTTATCCTCAATGGCAACAATACAATACATGCGTTTCTGCCCCTACTGTCACTGGGAAAGGACACCACAATATTGAACCCAAAGCTAAAAACTTCTCGCATTGCAAGAAAAATCAATCTAGTTGGCCAAACTAAACCGATAATTCGAAGAGACTTGCAAAGATATCAAATCATGCATATAAGGATTCAGAAAAGAACCAAATAATATTCATAGATAATCTGATCATAAATCCACAATTCATTGGATCTCGGCAAACACACCGCAAAACAATATTACATCGAATAATAGATCTCCAAGAACATCGAGGAGAACATGGTATTGAGAATCAAAGAGAGAGGAGAAGCCTTCTAGCTACTAGCTATGGACCCGTAGGTCTGTGGTAAACTACTCACGCTTCATCAAAAGAGTAATGGTGTTGATGTAGAAGTCCTCCGTGATCGAATCCCCCTCCGACAGGACGCCGGAAAAGGTCCCTAGATAGGATCTCACAGGTACATAAGGTTGCGGCGGTGGAAAAGTGATTTCGTGGCTCCCCCGGATGTTTTCAGGGTATAAGAATATATATAGGTGAAGAAACTAGGTCAGGAGACCCGTGAGGAGCCCACGAGGCAGAGGGCGCACCCTCCACCCTCGTGGCCGCCTCGTTGCGTCTCCGACTTCATCTCCAAGTCTCGTGGTTTGCTTCTGGTCCAAGAAAGATCATCGCGAAAGTTTCATTCCGTTTGGACTCTGTTTGGTATTCTTTTTCTGTGAAACTCTAAAATAGGTAAAAAAACAGAAACTGGCACTGGGCTCTCGGTTAATATGTTAGTCCCCAAAATAATATAAAATGGCATATTAATGCATATAAAACATCCAAAACAGATAATATAATAGCATGAAACAGTTAAAAATTATAGATACGTTGGAGACGTATCAGCGGCCAAAATCTGTTCCACCGCAGATTGTAAATCTTCTCAATCGTGTTTGGAAAGACAAACGCATGGAGCCAAGAGTTCAAACTTTCGCATGAAGACTTCTTCGCCGAGCACTTCCAACGGGTAAGCAAGCAAGTAAGTTCTCCAGACATATTAGTGAAAATTGTACTAGATGTGGTAACCAGAAGGATGAAGTGCACATGCTTTTTCTATGCCCTTTCTCAAAGGCTACTTGGTTTTCCTCTCCCTAGTATATCAGAACAGAAGTTTTGGATGAACATGATCATTCCATTCCACAAATGCTTAAGGTTTTACTAGATTCTGCTCATCCCCATATCAATGTAACTAGTGTATACACTTTTTTAGCGTGTCTTTGGAATGCATGAAATGATGCCCTGTTTGGTAAAAAGTTCTGTAAATCATCACAGGTATACCTGGTGGCAAATGCGATCTTACAAGGTCCAATACTAGAAGATGAGATGGTAGAAATTGTTGTTGTACAACACTCATCAACCACACAAGACCCATCTTCAGTTGCAGGACAAGGAATTTTCTGTGATGCGGCATGGACAAATGAGGACAATATGCAACCATCGCCAGCAGGTATCAGTGTCATCATCCAACTCGGACAAAATGGTCATTGTCAGGAGCTGCAGGTTTCAGCGATGTCTCCTCCGGTGTCATCCGCTCTCCAAGATGAAGCGTACGGGCTTCAGTTGGCTATAATGTTAGCAAAAATTCCACACATTCTAGAACTCTCTCGCTGAACTCCACCCGGAGAGCTAGTCGCAAACTCGCAATCACAAGCTCATGGACATGCGGTGATCACATCCCCTGCTGCGCCGGCGGCGACGCTGCCACTGGCCAGCCGCATGGCCATCGTCTTGGGCGCATCACGCGGCATCGGGCGTGGCATCGCGACCCACCTGTCCTCCCTCGGTGCAAGCCTGGTCCTCGGGTACGCCTCCAGCTCTCAGCAGGCGGACGCGCTGGCTGCGGAGCTCCCGCATGTCGTGGCGGTCAAGGCCGACATCTCCGACGAGGCGGGCGTCCTTCGGCGGCCCGACGCACATCCTAGTGGTCTGAATAAAATTATTAAACTTTATTGCTTTGGCGTCTCTCATGCTCATGTCAATGAAAGGCTCATGATGAAAAGCAGATGATGAGATGTATCAGGTATGTGCGTCCATAAGATTTTCACTTATAAACCACTAATCTTCTTGATGGAGATATTTACTTACCCCTAGAGTCTAAGGTAAAGATCCCTAGAGTTGTCGTTTTGAGTTACAATAGGCCCAAAATTTGTGTCTTGATGCAATTTCCTACTCTAGAAATCACATAATTCTCGTTAGTTAAAATTATTTTGTGCTTACGTGATATTTTATTTAGCATAATATCTGTGAAGACAGTAACATATATGATATGTACATGTGAGAAACCATTTTCTTAGTACGGAATAGTAATTTTTCACACATGCATTAAAGACGATGCCACCCCGCTAGAGTTGGTCAACAACATGGATGAGAGCATGGAGGGAGCAGACAAGCAGACAGATGCGTCCCGTACTCCCAACTCATTCATCATGGTATCTCTTGGGCCCATGGTGAAAGGGTAATCACATAGATAATCCACACCCCGCGTCACTCATGACGAAATGCTTTCCGGTAGCAAAACCATATTTATATGAACTCAACCCAGACAGCCAGTCGCAAACTCGCAATTACAAACAAGCTCATGGACACCTCGGTGATCACATCCCCTCCGGCGCCGGCAGCAACGCTCCCGTTGGCCGGCCGCGTGGCCATCGTCACCGGCGCGTCGCAAGACTCTACGCAGCCACCTAGTTCATATAATATTTGTGATGACTATAGATATGTGTAAATTACTACTAGCATGTAGAATAAATATGCTTCGGGACAAGACTCCAACACAGCCACCTGCCCATGGTGAAAGGGTAATCAACATAGATAATATACACCCTGCGTCACTCACGACGAAATGCCCCCCGGTAGCAAAACCATATTTATATGAACTCAACCTAGACAGCCAGTCGCAAACTCGCAGGTCTAGGATTCCTCTGGCTTCCGCCGGCGCCAGTCCGCACTCGTCTCTGGTTACATTAGTGCCATGGCGACGCGATGGATCTCGGGTCTTGCCGGCGGGAGGACTCTGTTTTTAGATGTTCCAACGAGTTTTGTTAGGATTTGTGTCATGTTTAGGAAGACGCGACGATGACTGCTCTCTGAAGGTGGAATAAAGTTCTCCCCAGCTAGGCCCCGTTCCGGTGGTGTGTCTAGTATTGTCGGTGTGCGTGTGGAGGTGTGTCTCTGGCAGATCTGTTCTTGATCGATTTACTCGGATCTGTCCTTAGTGGATTTGCTTGGATCTGGTCATACTTTGTCTACGTTCGTGTGTTTTCAGGTTGGATCCTTCTGGTCTTATGGGGGCCTTTGCACGACAACTTCCCGACTGTCTACTACAACAAGTTTTGTCTGGCTCCGGCAAGGGAGGGGCGATGACGGCAGTGCGCCTTCGGCTCGCTTCAGTGCTTGTAGTCGTCACTAGGTGGTCTGCGGATCTGAATGTAATTTTATTATTTCTGGTGTTCGTTGTATTGACACGATTGAAGATGAATAGGCCGAAAGTTTTTTTCGAAAAAAACATGTCGAATAAATATGTGAGAAACCATTTTTTTCTTAGTATTTTTTCACACATTAAACAAATGACCATGACCCTAATTACTTTTTCCACACATTAAAGACGATGCCGCCATGATAGTTACTACATGAAGTTGGCCGACATCATGGATGGATGAGAGGATCGAGAGGGAGCAGACAAGTCACGTCCCGTACTCTCGATCTACTCATTCATCACGGTAGTATCTCTTGGTATTGGGCGTGCCCATGGTCAAAGGGGGAAAATTGATAATCCACGCCCTGCGTCACCCATGACGAGTGTGCTCTCCGCTCGCAAAACCATATTTATATGAACTCAACCTCGGCGATCACAAACTCGCAAAGCCCGTAGCAAACTCGCAATCTCTCAAACAAGCTCATGGCCACCTCGGCGATCACATCCCCAGCGGCGCCGGAAGCGACGCTGCCCCTGGCCGGCCGCGTGGCCATCGTCACCGGCGCGTCCCGCGGGATCGGGCGCGGCATCGCGACCCACCTGTCGTCCCTCGGCGCCAGCCTGGTCCTCGGGTACGCCTCCAGCTCTCAGCAGGCGGACGCGCTGGCCGCTGAGCTCCCGCGCGCCGTGGCGGTGAAGGCCGACGTCTCGGACGAGGCGGGCGTCCGGTCCCTCTTTGACGCCGCGGAGACCGCCTTCGGCGGCCCGGCGCACATCCTCGTGGCCTGCGCTGGCCAGGGCATCGGGACCTACCCGTCCCTCGCCAACACCGCCACCTCGGACTTCGACAACGTGTTCGCCGTGAACACCCGAGGTGCGTTTCTGTGCCTGCGCGAGGCGGCGAACCGGCTGCACCGCGGGGGCGGGGGCCGGATCGTGGCCGTGTCCTCGACGCTGGCGGCGACGCTGCTCCCCGGCTACGCGGCGTACGTGGCGTCTAAGGCGGCCGTGGAGGCGATGGTGCGGGTGGCCGCGAAGGAGCTCGGGTCGGCACGGGTGACGGTGAACTGCATCGCGCCGGGGCCGGTGGCGACGGAGCTCTTCTTCGACGGGAAGAGCGAGGAGGCGGTGGAGAGGTTCAGGGCTGGGCACCCGATGGGGCGGCTTGGGGAGGTCGGCGACATCGCGCCTGCGGTGGGGTTCCTCTGCACCGACGCGGCCGAGTGGGTGAACGGCCAGGTCATTCGGCTCAACGGCGGCATTGCTTAATTCATTGGCGTGGCTGTCGCTCTGTTTCTCCCTTTCAAACGGATATCTCCGTTTTCTTAAAAAATTGCTGTGCCTGTTTTTTTGTTGGAGGATTGTGATTAGCTGCTTTTGGTGCTTGAATAAAGAAGAAAACACAATGATATGGTGTACTCCGTAAACTATTGTAGGTGCTCAGAGTTGCATGTATCTTTTTTATGAAAGAAGTTGCACGTATATATGTGAGTGTTGTATCATTAACAATTATTTGTAAATTGGCTTAAAGAACGATGAATTCACATCAGGCGATGCTGGACGAAGCCCGGAGACATGTCGAGCGTTAGTGAGGCACTTCGACGAGAGCGAGGCCGAGCAGCGAGCTAGACTCAGAGAAGATGCCGCTGTCTACGGCATCAGACGGAGGCGAGTCCAATGATTGACAAACGCGGGTCATTTTTGACTCACGGTCACATTTGACAGTGCCCAAGCCGGCGACGAGGACTCGGTCAGGACACCGCTGAACGTCTATTAGAGAAGTAGATACTACACCTACGAAAACAACCTACGAAGAGTTACGTAACCTGCCTAACAAATCTATCGCCCCCCCTGATTTTCACCCGTGTGGGCCCCTGCCACATCCATCCATCCAATCGCAGTCCTACACATTGCCTATTACGTAAAATCTGTACGTAACTTTACCTAGGTGTAGCATTGCTCGAGAGGTGGTGTCAGCAAAAATGCTAGACCTACCAACAGCTGTTACGTAACCTACGTAATTTGCTGAAGCGCTAATCAAACTGCCCCCCCCCCTTTCAGGGTGGGCCCGTGCCGCCAACTAACGCCCAATCAGTAATTGCCGACTCAGCAATTACGTAGGATACGTAAATCTCCCTACGTATGTGTAGCATTGCTGGTGGTGTCAGTTTGATCTAAGGAAGAATATGATGATCTAGTCGTCTGTTTCTGGTCCAACGGCTCACCAGAAATTGGGCGACTCAAATTGTTTCTTAGATTACTCGTAAATAGTCGGTGTTTTCTTTTATATTTCTCCTGGTGGGGCGAATCAAGATTAAAAATGCTACTGTAGGGTGAACTCCACATTTTTGGCTCCCGGGTTAATTTTTTTTTTTTGAAAATTCCATTTCAAAGTTTCAAAAAATAAAAGAACATTCTTACATTGTCTCTACATGTCTGTAAAGTTTTGCTAAATAATATGGTGATTTGAAGATAAAAAACAAATTCCTAGCCCATCAACAAAAAGTCTGTTGTGATATCCATATTTATCCGTTTATATTTGTGTATGCACATTGTTTTCATTTTTGCGAGAAATTCAAGATTTTTTTTTGCGACGTGGTAAACTGGTAATACACTTCTAAGAAAAAATAATGAGCTGGACAATCTGCTGAAAGGTATTGTCAAAAGTATGGACGTTTTTTTTTACGTGAAAGCCTTCATGGCTAGCTATATTATAATCACATAGCAGTTACATCGTCTACTAAGAATTTAGGAATAAAAACAAAGGGTGCCTCCCTCCAAACAGGCGGAGTATTTACACTACCCAACGAGCTACCTCATGAGCAACAGCAGTTGACTCTCTATTAAAATGCTCAATAGACACCTTCCCGAATTCTCCTAATAAGCTTCTGCAGTCTTCTATCACAGGACCCGCCACCATAAATTGTCCTTTATTTAACTGAAGAGCATCCATCAGCACAATATTATCCATACTTACCAGGACATTGTTGCACCCCGGGCTTTGCAGAAATTTTAGACCTTCAAGTAACGATGCCGCTACCGCGGAAACCATGTCTGCAACATGCATTAGTTTGCGGTACATGCCCCAGTGAAATTACCTTGGTAATCTCTCACCACAACAACGCATGCACCTGTGTGATCTTCATCAGAAAACGAAGCATGGACGTTAACCTGGCACGCAAGTACTACTAGCGACTTATTCATCTTGGGTGTCGCTCTCATGTAATTTAGGGTCAGAGCTTGGATCGCCATTGCTGCCCGGTCAAGAGACTATACTGCTTCGCCGCAGACATATTGCCTACGCTGCCACCAGATATACCAACGGGTAGTAGCTAGCAGCTCTGGGTTCTCAACTGGACTCAAATACAAGCGCCCAAAGGCCTTGTCTCATAAGAAGAATTCTATCACACTTGCTCCTGATCGATCAACCATTGTAGCATCTATTATTTCATGTACACAGGATCTCCCAGACCGCCCTGGCGCGATTGCATTTGAATAAGGCATGGGCCACGTCCTCCGCTCCTCCTTTACAAATTGGACATTGTGCATATTCCTTACAAACATAACGATTCACCAGAACACAAAAGCAAGGAATTGCGTTATGTAGGCATCTCCACAGGAATTATTTATCTTTCCTGTCATCTTGAGGTTCGATAGTTTTTTTCCCCGGCTTGAGGCGGTTCCGCGACTGGCTGGGGCCTCGCCGACCACGGTGGAGAAGGCCTCCCGACGCGCCGCCATCCGCAACCTTGACACAGGTCTGTCCGACTCCCAGGCACCATGTCCTGACTCTGATAATATTTGTGATTCCTCCTTCTCCGCTCTTGCTGGTGTTCTTCTTGGCCATCTGGCCAAGGTCGCGGCCGACTCGGGTATAGTATTCCGTGGCAAGAAAGGCCCGGTCTTAGAGCAGCTTGCGTCCCTCCAGGCCAAGGAGATCCTGGAGGGCCACCTCACAGCCACTCGGGCTCGCGAGGCGGCAGCAGCTGCGGAGGCCCCCACCCCCACGCCCCGCCGAGCTGGGGGTCGGGCCCTAGTGAGGCCGACCCGGGTGAGATCCGTGGTCGGACGCGCTCTCGTACTGCCCAGCTACACCGTGCCCTTAGTGCTTCTACCAGAGTTGGGTCCCGGGAGGACCCATTAGGCGAGTGATCATGCGCGCTCTTTTCTGGAACCTGCAAGGCTTCGGTCATGATGGTCGCCGCAGGCAGCTTATTGAGTACATGCGCGATGAGTCCATTAATGTGGTAGCGATCCAAGAAACAATGCGCACCGAATTCTCTCTCGTGGAACTTGAGCGCCTTAGCAGACACATATTCGCTTGGCACTGGTTGCCATCTAGTGGAGTGATAGGTCACTCCGGTGGCATCCTTTTAGGTGTGAAGGATGCCGCCTTTGAGGTGGGTTCCATGGATCGTGGAACCCACTTTGTTAGCATGGAGGTCTGGGACCGCGATGTGGATTTCAAGTGGGAGATTATCGTGGTGTATGGCCCTGCTGATCATAGTTGCTCAGCCGCTTTCCTGGCTAAACTTCATACCAAGATCTCCTTAGCGACCCTTCCGATGGTGGTAGGAGGGGACTTCAATCTCCTTTGCTCCACCGAGAAAAAAGCAATTCGCGGGTTGATCTTGCGGAGATTCGTCGTTTTAACGACTGGGTTGCGGACCTAGGTCTCCTTGAGCTAGACAGGGTCGGAGCGAGATTTATTTGGACTAATAGACAGGTTTCTCCGACCCTTAGTGTGTTGGATCGTGTGTTCGTCTACCCTGACTGGGAGCTTCGGTTCCCTTTGGCCTCCCTTCAGGCTATTACTTGCATTGGGTCCGACCACGTCCCCCTCCTCTTATCATCTAGGGATGAGAGACCGCGTCCCCCTCCGCGGTTCCGGTTTGAAGCTTTCTGGCTCCGGCAAACAGGCTTTGTGGCTGCCGTCCAGGCACACTGGGTCTCGGCACTAGCCGAGCCCCATAGGAAGATGTCGATCCTGGACGAATGGCACCACCTGTCCAAGCGTTCCCGGCAGTTCATGAAGGGCTGGGGGGCCAATATCGGGAGGGATCTTCGGATCCAGAAGGCCTCCCTCCTTGAGGAGATCCGGGCCCTTGACCTTTGTGCAGATATTGCTGGGATCTCCGTGGAGGAATGGGCCCATAGATATAGTTTGGAGGACTCCCTCATAGAGATCTACTCCAAGGAGGAAGAATATTGGCGCCAACGGGGTTCTATGAACTGGGTGTTGTTTGGGGATGCCAACACTGCCTACTTCCAGGCCATCACCAATGGCTGTAGGCGTCGCTGTTCCATTCCCCTCTTATGGGAAGGTGGTCAGCTGTTTCAGGAACCTTAGGCTATTCACCTGCTGGTCGACGACTTTTACAAGTCATTATTTCAGGGACGCCCACGGAGTGGTGTCGCCCTTGCTGACCACATTTAGACACCCGACCAACAGGTTTCCAATGCGGAAAATGCGGCCTTGCTCGCCCCTTTTGATGCCGCTGAAGTGGAGGCTTTTGTCAAAGCCATGAAGACGGCCTCGGCCCCGGGCCCCGATGGACTGCCAGTCCATTTTTTCAGGCTTTCTGGGCGATGGTCAAGGAGATCATCCTTGACCTTTTCCGTGAGTTCTCTAGGGGAACTTTGGACTTGTCCCGGCTTAACTATGGGATCATATCTCTGATTCCCAAGGTGCCAGGTGCGGCAGACATTAAGCAGTTTCGTCCTATCACAGTCCTCAATGTGATATTTCGGATCCTGGCGAAAGGATACGCCTCTAGGGTGGCCCTAATCGCCCCCAGATCCATCACCCGAACCAATCGGCCTTCACGAAAGGCAGGTTTATTCTGGATGGGATCCTCGTTCTTCATGAGGTTATCCATGACGTGAAGAGCAAGCACATTCATGTTGTGTTCTTCAAGATCGACTTCCATAAAGCTTATGACACCGTCCATTATTCCTTCCTTCGGGAGGTATTGCTCAAGCGTGGATTTGATCCCCACTGGGTTGCCCGAGTGATGCAGTTAGTGACGAGTGGTTGAACGGCGGTGAACATAAATGGGGAGGTCGGGCCATACGTCACGACTGGTCAGGGGGTGCGACAGGGAGACCTGATATCCCCATTTCTCTTCAACCTTGTGGTTGATGCCCTCGCTTCGATCCTCGTTTTGTCCAAGCGCGCCGGCCACATTAGGGGGATTTGCCCCCAGCTTGTGGCCAATGGAGGTCTGACCCACCTCCAATATGCTGACGACACCATTATTATGGTGGAAGGCTCAGATCAGGATATTCAGAACCTTAAGTTCCTCCTCCTCTGCTTTCAGGAAATGTCGGGCCTCAAAATTAACTTCGCCAAGAGCGAGGTGATGGTCCTGAGATATTCTCAGACGGATGCTCAGCGAATCGCTAATCGCCTGAACTGTCGCTTGGGGTCCTTCCCTGCAACTTACCTTGGCATGCCACTTAGTGACACGCGCCTATTGGAGAAGGAATTCTGTCCAATAATCGCCAAGCTCCAACCTAGGATGGAGCCGTGGCAGGGGAGATGGCTTTCTAAAGCCGCAAGAGTGATTCTGATGAACTCCTCCCTTATTAGCCTACTTATGTATATCATGGGATTCTATAGTTTACATGAGTCACTTCATCAGGAGGTCACTAAACTCCTCTCCAGATTCTTCTGGGCAGGAGAGAACAATAAACAGAAGTACCACATGGTCAAATGGGCTGAGATCTGTAAGCCTAAGGACCAAGGAAGCCTTGGGGTGATTTCCTCCAAGCGTATGAATATTGCCCTTCTGTCCAAATGGCTTTGGCGGATCCAGACCGATGAGGGTGGCCTATGGCTTGAGATTATCTGTGTGAAGTATCTTCGCGGGCAACCGCTGGCCTTTGCAACTAGATCTAGAGGGTCCCAGTTCTAGCAATCGGTGATCCGCCTGATGCCGGTCTTGCGCATTGGGACCTCCATTAAAGTTGGCTCCGGATCAACCACCTTATTCTGGCTGGATAGATGGTCCGGGCCGCGCCCCTTCGCGGAACGCTTCTTTGCATTATTCTCGATATGTGTCCGTGCACAACTTTCTGTGGCCGTGGCCTTGGCAGACTTGGGCGCTATTGCCTTCTGTCGTACCTTCGGGGCGGTGGAGCTCGAGCAATGGGATGAATTTCTCGAGTGTATTGCCCTCCACTCCCCCTCCCTGGAACCCGACTCATTGTCTTGGCATCTTGAGCCAAGCGATAGATTCTCGACTAGATCCCTATACCAGGCGATTCACTAGTAGAAAAACACCTAATAGTCCCGGTTCGTAAGGGCCTTTAGTCTCGGTTCATGAACCGGGACTAATGGGTCGTTACTAATACCTCCACCCATTAGTCCCGGTTCAAACACGAACCGGGACCAATGTGCCTACACGTGGCCTGTGCGCCGAGCCCAGTTAGGGGGGCCTTTGGTCCCGATTGGTGGCACCAACCGGGACCAAAAGGCATCCACGCGTCAGCATTCCAGTGGCTGGGGGTTTTGTT